>NC_067494.1:49906871-50089371 GCF_947179515.1 Apodemus sylvaticus
TAGAGTCCCATAGTTCAGGAAAAAACCACATTTGTCTAAAGAACACTTCATGAAAACATTTCAGGTAGGAAACTGAGCTGCAGAAGCATCAGTTTCTGCAAAGATTTTCAGTCTCACTTTTCATATGGCTTATTGGGTCCTCTACACCATTGTCTAACTCTTCTGAACCTTGACTCCTCTAGTTATTGACTGGGAATATTAATAGTAACATGTCTCAGTGGGGCTTTATGAGGATTAACTAAATGCGATTGTAAAACATTTTTTTGGAACACAATGTGCTATATGAAATAATTAATATTCATAATTCTGAGAGCAGCTAGGATTTGAAAGGGCAACGGTGTGTGGAAAGCTGCTGTTTTGTTGCATTTTTTTTTAAGGGAATGGAGCAAAGTCACTTTCATGTCTAATCCTTTTCCCTCATGGCTGGTGAAAGTCCAAGAAAATATTGATTAATGGCGTTCGGTAGCACGTCGAAATTGTTTAGAAAACAACTACTTGGAAGAATCGAGATCATTAAGCAAGCAGGGGTGTCCAACCTTTACATGTGTGACACAACACTGTCACTTACAAAGCTCATACTTAAGAACTGCACAATTAAGTTCCAATAAATAAATAAATATATAAACAAATACAATAAATGACACACACAATCTCATAATGTCTTAAATGAGTTTCTGTTTCCTGTGTTGGGCCACATTCACAGTTATCCTGGGCTCAGATGACCTTAGACTCAGGGGTGAGATACAGAAGCTGGTTTGTTGCTGAGTCTGGGTCTCAGGTCACCTTGCTCGCCACCCCCAGGAACCTAGTTTGCTGCTGAATCTACTTGACTCCTGTCTAAAACACATATAAAACACAGGAAAGGCCCAGGGAGGCGGCAGCTTTAGGTGTTCCCATCTCACCCAAACAAAAGCAAGAAATAGCTGTATTTGTATGTGACTCTCAAGTCATTTACCTTTGGGGTCAACCCTGATGGAGAGCAGTAAGCACAAGGAACAGATTTAGGTTTTGAGTTTCAACCTCTTGGAAATCCAGAAACCCTTTAAGAGGCATCTATCTTTATGGTGCACATCACAATCCTATTACACTCTCCCAGGGGAGCAGGTTCAGCAAGTCTGTAATGCTGGTGGGTGGGTGGGTATGCTTACATTTGCATCCACTGGTGCTGTGGACACAGTGCTGACTTTTATACGGGTTGTGTTACATCACTAAATGCCCTCAGAATCCCCAGCTGAGGGGATGAAGAAGAGAGGGGTTAATCAGACAGGGCCGTCATACTGCCACACCCAAGGCCCTTTACTGCAGCCTTATGTGCTCATTGGGGATATCCGATTTCCCCAAAATCTGTTTAGAGAGAGAGCATTTTCTTTTCTTCCTTTTCTCGTTTGAAACATGAATTTGTCAGTGAGAATGGCCTTCCATGTGTTCAAAAGAAGAAATATTGATTTCCTGTTCAGACCATTTTTCAGATTCCCTTTGACTTTTCTGTTCTTATCGACATCCTTGAAGGTCAGAGCTCATTACTTAACTTCCTGTAGCACTAGTTCTCAACTTGGTGGCACAACAAAATATCCCTGGGAGCTTTACAACCTGCAGATAGTGGCACAGGAATCTCAGAGTCTGATGTAATAGGTCTGCTTGTAGCCTGGTTGTGGAGCGGCTAAACCAGCCCCTAGTGACTGGGCAGCTTGGGATCAGACTGGAGTCTTGACTTTGTCCTCTCTGTGAGTCCATCCTGCCAACATCTCCCCTGTGCACTGGGACCATCTGGGCTGCTCTCACCATAACATCCCTCTTCCCCCTCCCCCCCCCCCCCCCCAGACAGGGTTTCTCTGTGTAGCCCTGGCTGTCCTGGAACTCACTCCGTAGACCAGGCTGGCCTCAAACTCAGAAATCCACCTGCCTCTGCCTCCCAATGTGCTGGGATTAAAGGCGTGCACCACCACTGCCCAGCTAACATCCCTCTTTCTTATTCACAGTGTGCCTTACCTCTGCTTGGCCTTTTATTAATTCTATTCTTAGGGCAAATAGTTCATTGCAGTTTTGAGCTAGTAGTGGGATAGATGATAAATAAAAATGGGGTAGATCGCTATTTCTCCAACCATACTTTAATATTGTGCTTGCTTATAAATTCTAAATAACCCTTCTATAGCTAACATCCCTCTTTTATTCACAGTGTGCCTTACCTCTGCTTGGCCTTTTATTAATTCTATTCTTAGGGCAAATAATTCATTGCAGTTTTGAGCTAGTAGTGGGATAGATGATAAATAAAAATGGGGTAGATCGCTATTTCTCCAACCATACTTTAATATTGTGCTTGCTTATAAATTCTAAATAACCCTTCTATTGATAAACTCCCAAACTCATTCATTTAATTTTTAATTTTTATTAAGATTTAGCATTGAATATGCTTTTTTTCTTTAACACAAGTTTCACTATTTTGCTCAGGCTGGCCTTGAATGTTTAGACTTAATATTCCTGTTGTTTCAGACTTTTGAGTGGCTAAGATTACAGCCAACACATCAGCTTAATATTCTTCCTTAAGGTTTTTAAATGCTATTTTATATTTCTGGTATAAGACATTTTATATATCTGACATCACCTTACTATCACGGTATCCCCTCTTCTTTTCTTGTCTTCAACTGAAGTACCATTTATCCCTCTGTATCCCCCACTCATCCCTTTGCAGGCTTTTGCTTCCCTTCTAAGCACTGTTCAGTTTCAACTTCTTGAATATCAACTACCTCTACCCGTGACAATCTATTGATGAAAGTGGTATAACGCCTCCTTTCTTTCAATTTTTCTATATCCTTATATTCTGTAGTTTATGATACATGTCCATTAACAATTTTAATGCTGAAGAACGCTGAAGTGGAAACTTAAGGGTTCTTTGAAGAGTTAGTTGTGTTCGATGATGTTTTGCTGGGGCAAACACGTGAAGGAGTATTTTCCTGAAGCAGACACTGTTGAGAGGCTAAAGCAGACACATGAAGGAAGGTTTTGCTGAAGCAGACACAGGAGAAAGGATCCTCTACTAAAGCAAGCATGTGAAAGGAAACGTGATGAGGAATTCTTGGCTGACAACATGCATATATTGGTCTGCCTTACATTGCATAGTTGAGCTACATTCATCAGGACTCCATAAGGGGAAATGCACCAGAAATCTTCTGGTGGTGTGCCTCGGCTTCTTGCTGCTTCCTAGGACTCAGGCTGATTGGCAGTGATGTCCTCTGAGACAGACTCAGGTGCTGAGGCGGGACCCGTGGAGGACGTGTGATGTTTGAAGGAAGTATCAAAAGGACTTGATGGACTGTAATGGAGGCTAAGCTAGGCTTGCTTATATAGCGAGCTATGCAGTGCTTGTTGGTCTCCAATCTTCACTGAGCTTCGCTTCACTGAGAGAGGCACAGCAGAGAACTTTCCTGGCGACCCGGTTGATCCTGGTCCCTCCTGGTGACTTGTGGGAAGGCCAAGGCCTGGCTGTACCTGCTAGGCTGTGCCACTGCTGCTCCCCCAGTGGATTGAACTGTCATGGCTGGCTCCAAGGAACTGAATTGCTGATTTCCTGTCAGTGCAGAAAGAATTTGCTCCAAACAACCATTTCTAAACAGGTCCACTGCCTCTGGTAGGTAGTAGGCTAGAAGGGAGGTTAATGCATTTAAGAATCATCATTAAAAATAGGTTTTGAAAAATTGAAAGTTATGGAATGCTGTTTTAGATCTAGACTTTGGTAGCTCTAATCCTGGTTCCGTACCTCTGCTACATATGCGAACAACTCCTTCCAGATTATTTCCTCTTGGACTTTGTGTTTTTAACTTCTAATTGGAGAAAAATATCAAATCTATCTCATTCATAGATTTGTGTGGCAAACGGAATGAGTTACATTATGAAATGGACATAGGCTGGTATCCTGCACAAAATAAACTACCTAAAAATTACCTGTTGTTATCAGCATACTCTCTCTGTGTATGTGTGTGTGTCTATGTATGTGTGTGCATGTGTTATGTACCTGGGTATACACATGCATGTGTGGGCCAGAAGTTGACTTTGGGAATCTTCTCATATGGTTCCCACCTTTTCATCTGGTTCACTAGCTGGTAAACTCCTGGGATCTTCCTGCCTCTGTCCCACAGTGCGGGAGTTGGTGGCAGGCACAGATCATAACATGGGTGGTAAGGATTCAAACTCAGGCCATCAGGCAGCCACAACAAGCAATCTGACTCAGTGAGCCATTTTTGTAGCTCTTTTATTTTATTTTATTTTATTTATTCAATATATTTTTTATTTACAATTCATATGATTTCCCCTTTTCTGGCTCCTCACTCCCCAAAAGTCCCATAAGCCCCCTTCCCTCCCCCTGTTCTTCCACCCACCCCTTCCTACTTCCCTGTTCTGGTTTTGCTCTATACTGCTACACTGAGTCTTTCCAGAACAAGGGGCCACTCCTCTGTTCTTCTTGTACCTCATTTGATGTGTGGATTATGTTTTGGGTATTAGAGTTTTCTAGGTTAATATCCACTTATTAGTGAGTGCATACCATGATTGATCTTTTGAGACTGGGTTACCTCATTTAGTATGATGTTCTCCAGCTCCATCCATTTGCCTAAGAATTTCATGAATTCATTGTTTCTAATGGCTGAATAGTACTCCATTGTGTAGATATACCACATTTTTTTGCATCCATTCTTCTGCTGAAGGATACCTGGGTTCTTTACAACTTCTGGCTATTATAAATAGGGCTGCTATGAACGTAGTGGAGCATGTATCCTTATTACATGCTGGGGAATCCTCTGGGTATATACCCAGGAGTGGTATAGCAGAATATTCCGGAAGTGAGGTGCCCAGTTTTCTGAGGAACCACCAGACTGATTTCCAGAGTGGTTGTACCAATTTGCAACCCCACCAGCAGTGGAGGAGTGTTCTTTCTCCACATCCTCGCCAACACCTGCTGTCTCCTGAATTTTTAATCTTAGCCATTCTGACTGGTGTAAGGTGAAATCTCAGGGTTGTTTTGATTTGCATTTCCCTAATGACTGATGAACTTGAGCATTTTTTAAGATGTTTCTCTGCCATCTGAAGTTCTTCAGGTGAAAATTCTTTGTTTAATAGGGTTGTTTGGTTTTCTGGGGTCTAACTTCTTGACTTCTTTGTATATATTGTATATTAGCCCTCTATCTGATGTAGGGTTGGTGAAGATCTTTTCCCAATTTGTTGGTTGCTGATTTGTCCTTTTGATGGTATCCTTTGTCTTACAGAAACTTTGTAATTTTATGAGGTTCTTGATCTTAGAGCATACGCTATTGGTGATCTGTTCAGAAACTTTCCCCCTGTACCGATGTCCTCAAGGGTCTTCCCCAGTTTCTTTTCTATTAGATTCAGAGTGCCTGGCTTTATGTGGAGGTCCTTGATCCATTTGGAGTTGAGCTTAATACAAGGAGACAAGGATGGATCAATTCGCTTTCTTCTGCATGCTGACCTCCAGTTGAACCAGCACCATTTGTTGAAAAGGCTATCTTTTTTCCATTGGATGTTTTCAGCCCCTTTGTCGAGGATCAAGTGGCCATAGATGTGTGGGTTCATTTCCAGATCTTCATTCCTGTTCCATTGATCCTCCTGCCTGTCATTGTACCAATACCATGCAGTTTTTAACACTATTGCTCTGTAGTATTGCTTGAGGTCAGGGATACTGATTCCCCCAGACTTTCTTTTGTTGCTGAGAATAGTTTTAGCTATCCTGGGTTTTTTGTTATTCCAGATGAATTTGATAATTGCTCTTTCTAACTCTGTGAAGAATTGAGTTGGGATTTTGATGGGTATTGCATTGAATCTGTATATTGCTTTTGGCAAAATGGCCATTTTAACTATATTGATTCTACCGATCCATGAGCATGGGAGGTTTTCCCATTTTTTGAGGTCTTCTTCCATTTCCTTCTTCAGAGTCTTGAAGTTCTTGTCATACAGATCTTTCACATGTTTGGTAAGAGTCACCCCAAGATACTTTATACTGTTTGTGGCTATTGTGAAGGGGGTCATTTCCCTAATTTCTTTCTCAGCCTGCTTATCCTTTGAGTATAGGAAGGCCACTGATTTGCTTGAGTTGATTTTATAACCTGCCACTTTGCTGAAGTTGTTTATCAGCTGTAGGAGTTCTCTAGTGGAGTTTTTTGGGTCACTTAGGTAGACTATCATGTCATCTGCAAATAATGATAGTTTGACTTCTTCCTTTCCAATTTGTATCCCTTTGACTTCCTTATGTTGTCGAATTGCCCGAGCTAGTACCTCAAGTACAATATTGAAAAGATAAGGAGAAAGGGGGCAGCCCTGTCTAGTCCCTGATTTTAGTGGGATTGCTTCAAGTTTCTCTCCATTTAGTTTGATGCTGGCTACCGGTTTGCTGTATATTGCTTTTACTATGTTTAGGTATGGGCCTTGAATTCCTGTTCTCTCCAAGACTTTAAGCATGAAAGGATGCTGAATTTTGTCAAATGCTTTTTCAGCATCCAATGAAATGACCATGTGGTTTTGTTCTTTGAGTTTGTTTATGTAGTGGATTGCATTGATGGATTTCTGTATATTGAACCAACCCTGCATCCCTGGGATAAAGCCTACTTGATCATGGTGGATGATCATTTTGATGTGTTCTTGGATTCGGTTGGCAAGAATTTTATTGAGTATTTTTGCATCGATGTTCATAAGGGAAATTGGCCTGAAGTTCTCTTTCTTTGTTGGATCTTTGTGTGGTTTTGGTATCAGTGTAATTGTGGCTTCGTAGAAGGAATTGGATAGTGTTCCTTCTGTTTCTATGTTGTGGAATAGTTTGAAGAGTATTGGTGTTAAGTCTTCTTTGAAGGTCTGATAGAATTCTGCACTGAAACCATCTGGTCCTGTGCTTTTTTTGGTGATCTGAATTTGAGAAGATTGAGTTGGGATTTTGATGGGTATTGCTTTGAATCTGTATATTGCTTTTGGCAAAATGTCCATTTTAACTATATTAATCCTGCCAATCCATGAGCATTATTTTATTCTTGAGCCTGGATCTTTCACTAAACCTGGAGCTCACCTTTTTAGGTAGACCAGATGGCCGTCAAGTTCCTAAGACCTTTCTGTTCCATCCCTATTCTTACCAATGCTGGAACTAGAGGCAGCTATATATAGCTTTATATGTGGGTGCTGGGGATCTGAATTCAGATCTTTGTGTACAGCTAGTATGTCATCCACCAAGCCATCTCTCCAGTGCCAGTTTGCTTTATTTTAAAAGATACTAATATGGTCTCTTGTATGTTCTAAGTGCTTAAAATATTTGTCAAATGAAGACTTTTTTTTTTTTTTGGACTTTATAGATTTTTTTTTATTCGATATAATTTATTTACATTTCAAATGATTTCCCCTTTTCTAGCCCCCCCCCCCACTCCCCGAAAGTCCCGTAAGCCCCCTTCTCTTCCCCTGTCCTCCCTCCCACCCCTTCCCAGTTCCCCGTTCTGGTTTTGCCAAATACTGTTTCACTGAGTCTTTCCAGAACCAGGGACCACTCCTGCTTTCTTCTTGTATCTCATTTGATGTGTGGATTATGTTTTGGGTATTCCAGTTTTCTAGGTTAATAACCACTTATTAGTGAGTGCATACCATGATTCACCTTTTGAGTCTGGGTTACCTCACTTAGTATGATGTTCTCTAGCTCCATCCATTTGCCTAAGAATTTAATGAATTCATTGTTTCTAATGGCTGAATAGTACTCCATTGTGTAGATATACCACATTTTTTGCATCCACTCTTCTGTTGAGGGATACCTGGGTTCTTTCCAGCATCTGGCAATTATAAATAGGGCTGCTATGAACATAGTAGAGCATGTATCCTTATTACATGGTGGGGAATCCTCTGGGTATATGCCCAGGAGTGGTATAGCAGGATCTTCTGGAAGTGAGGTGCCCAGTTTTCGGAGGAACCGCCAGACTGCTTTCCAGAGTGGTTGTACCAATTTGCAACCCCACCAGCAGTGGAGGAGTGTTCCTCTTTCTCCGCACCCTCTCCAACACCTGCTGTCTCCTGAATTTTTAATCTTAGCCATTCTGACTGGTGTAAGATGAAATCTTAGGGTTGTTTTGATTTGCATTTCCCTAATGACTAATGAAGTTGAGCATTTTTTAAGATGCTTCTCCGCCATCCGAAGTTCTTCAGGTGAGAATTCTTTGTTTAACTCTGTACCCCATTTTTTAATAGGGTTGTTCGGTTTTCTGGAGTCTAACTTCTTGAGTTCTTTATATATATTGGATATTAGCCCTCTATCTGATGTAGGATTGGTGAAGATCTTTTCCCAATTTGTTGGTTGCCGATCTGTCCTCTTGATGGTGTCCTTTGCCTTACAGAAACTCTGTAACCTTATGAGGTCCCATTTGTCAATTCTTGCTCTTAGAGCATACGCTATTGGTGTTCTGTTCAGAAATTTTCTCCCTGTACCGATGTCCTCAAGGGTCTTCCCCAGTTTCTTTTCTATTAGCTTCAGAGTGTCTGGCTTTATGTGGAGGTCCTTGATCCATTTGGATTTGAGCTTAGTGCAAGGAGACAAGGATGGATCAATTCGCATTCTTCTGCATGCTGACCTCCAGTTGAACCAGCACCATTTGTTGAAAAGGCTATCTTTTTTCCATTGGATGTTTTCAGCCTCTTTGTCGAGGATCAAGTGGCCATAGGTGTGTGGGTTCATTTCTGGATCTTCAATCCTGTTCCATTGATCCTCCTGCCTGTCACTGTACCAATACCATGCAGTTTTTAACACTATTGCTCTGTAGTATTGCTTGAGGTCAGGGATACTGATTCCCCCAGATTTTCTTTT
Source organism: Apodemus sylvaticus (assembly GCF_947179515.1). NCBI lineage: Eukaryota > Metazoa > Chordata > Mammalia > Rodentia > Muridae > Apodemus > Apodemus sylvaticus. The sequence continues at coordinate 49,915,702 of NC_067494.1, forward strand.
GTTGCTGAGAATAGTTTTAGCTATCCTGGGTTTTTTGTTGTTCCAGATGAATTTGATAATTGCTCTTTCTAACTCTGTGAAGAATTGAGTTGGGATTTTGATGGGTATTGCATTGAATCTGTATAGTGCTTTAGGCAAAATGGCCATTTTAACTATATTGATTCTACCGATCCATGAGCATGGGAGGTTTTCCCATTTTTTGAGGTCTTCTTCCATTTCCTTCTTCAGAGTCTTGAAGTTCTTGTCATACAGATCTTTCACATGTTTGGTAAGAGTCACCCCAAGATACTTTATACTGTTTGTGGCTATTGTGAAGGGGGTCATTTCCCTAATTTCTTTCTCAGCCTGCTTATCCTTTGAGTATAGGAAGGCCACTGATTTGCTTGAGTTGATTTTATAACCTGCCACTTTGCTGAAGTTGTTTATCAGCTGTAGGAGTTCTCTAGTGGAGTTTTTTGGGTCACTTAGGTAGATTATCATGTCGTCTGCAAATAATGATAGTTTGACTTCTTCCTTTCCAATTTGTATCCCTTTGACCTCCTTATGTTGTCGAATTGCCCGAGCTAGTACCTCAAGTACAATATTGAAAAGATAAGGAGAAAGGGGGCAGCCTTGTCTGGTCCCTGATTTCAGTGGGATTGCTTCAAGTTTCTCTCCATTTAGTTTGATGCTGGCTACCGGTTTGCTGTATATTGCTTTTACTATGTTTAGGTATGGGCCTTGAATTCCTGTTCTCTCCAAGACTTTAAGCATGAAAGGATGCTGAATTTTGTCAAATGCTTTTTCAGCATCCAATGAAATGACCATGTGGTTTTGTTCTTTGAGTTTGTTTATGTAGTGGATTGTATTGATGGATTTCCGTATATTGAACCAACCCTGCATTCCCGGGATAAAGCCTACTTGATCATGGTGGATGATCGTTTTGATGTGTTCTTGGATTAGGTTGGCAAGAATTTTATTGAGTATTTTTGCATCGATGTTCATAAGGGAAATTGGTCTGAAGTTCTCTTTCTTTGTTGGATCTTTGTGTGGCTTTGGTATCAGCGTAATTGTGGCTTCGTAGAAGGAATTGGGTAGTGTTCCTTCTGTTTCTATTTTGTGGAATAGTTTGAAGAGTATTGGTGTTAACTCTTCTTTGAAGGTCTGGTAGAATTCTGCACTGAAACCATCTGGTCCTGTGCTTTTTTTGGTTGGAAGACTTTCTATGACTCCTTCTATTTCTTTAGGCTTTATGGGACTGTTCAGATGGTCTAGTTGGTCCTGATTTAATTTTGGTATTTGTTATCTGTCAAGGAAATTGTCCATTTCCTCCAGATTCTCCAGTTGTGTTGAGTACAGGCTCTTGTAGTAGGATCTGATGATTTTTTGGATTTCCTCAGTTTCCGTTGTTATGTCTCCCTTTTCATTTCTAAGTTTGTTAATTTGGATACTTTCTCTGTGCCCTTTGGTCAGTCTGGCTAAGGGTTTATCTATCTTGTTGATTTTCTCAAAGAACCAGCTCCTGGTTTTGTTGATTTTTTGTATGGTTCTCTTTGTTTCTACTTGATTGATTTCGGTCCTGAGTTTGATGATTTCCTGCCTTCTACTCTTCCTGGGTGAAATAGCTTCTTTTTGTTCTAGGGCTTTCAGGTGTGTCATTAAGTTGGTAATGTATGCTCTCTCCATTTTCTTTTTGGAGGCACTCAGGGCTATGAGTTTTCCTCTTAGCACTGCTTTCATTGTGTCCCATAGATTTGCGTATGTTGTGTTTTCATTTTCATTGTGTTCTAAAAAGTCTTTAATTTCTTTCTTTATTTCTTCCTTGACCAAGGTATCATTGAGTAGAGTATTGTTCAATTTCCACGTGTATGTGGGTTTTCTATTGTTTCTGTTGCTATTGAAGACCACTTTTACTCCATAGTGATCAGATAGGAGGCCTGGGATTAGTTCGATCTTCTTATATTTGTTGAGGTCTGTCTTGTGACCAATTATATGGTCGATTTTGGAGAAGGTACCATGAGGTGCTGAAAAAAAGGTATATTCTTTTGTTTTAGGATAGAATGTTCTATATATATCAGTTAAATCTAATTGGTCCAAAGCTTCAATTAGTTTCATTGTGTCCTTGTTTAGTTTCTGTTTTCGTGATCGGTCCATTGAGGAAAGTGCAGTGTTGAAGTCACCCACAATTATTGTGTTAGGTGCAATGTGTGCTTTGAGTTTTAATAAAGTTTCTTTTATGAAAGAGGGTGCCCTTGCATTTGGAGCATAGATGTTCAGGATTGAGAGTTCTTCTTGTTGTATTTTTCCTTTGACCAGCAAGAAGTGTCCCTCAGAGTCTCTTTTGATGACTTTGGGTTGAAAGTCAATTTTATCTGATATTAAAATGGCTACTCCAGCTTGTTTCCTGAGACCATTTGCTTGTAAAATTGTCTTCCAGCCTTTTACTCTAAGGTAGTGTTTGTCTTTGACCCTGAGGTGTGTTTCCTGTAAGCAGCAAAATGTAGGGTCCTGTTTACGTATCCAGTCAGTTAGTCTGTGTCTTTTTATTGGGGCATTGAGTCCATTGATGTTAAGAGATATTAAGGAATAGTGATTAAGACTTTTTTTTAAGAGACTGTAAAGATCTCAAATACCCAGCTTATAAGGATTGATGGCTGATAATCTTCACATTATTTTCCAGCTACTAGAAAGGTGTTATATACTAAATTGACCCGATATTCTGTTTGGGAAAATGAAAAACATAATTTCTGACAGGTTTGCTAGCTTCTGTTGAACATCTTTCATCCTTTAGTTAATACCAACAGTTAACCCCAGAAAAATGCCCAAACTTTCAATCATTGTAATTTATTATGTGCTCAATTTTGTAGACACTTTAAAAAGGCAAAATATTCAAATGTCATTGAAATTCTTTGGCTAAAACAGTCATCTTGGGAAGAACCGAAGCAGGTAAATTATGTAGTCTGAGAACAAAATATCTCAATATAGATTCCATTTAATAACACATACTTCACAGGTTTTTGGAGATAAGAGTATAAACATGACTGTCATATTTAACCAATAAATATTTTAATACCAGCAGATCTTACGCTCACATGCGCTTATATCTTAGATGCCATAAAACTGAATTGACCTTTTGTTTTTCAAGGCCAGACAAAATGAAAAAAATACAAATGCTCGAGTTGCTAGTGTTGCCTATACAGCTTCTGGATTTTCTCTTTTCCAATCATGCACTGGCTTTTGAAAGTGTTTGAAGTGACTCTTGACATTAATAATTAATCCTTTCAAGGTGTTCTTTTGGCAGGTGTGGGGGAAGTCAGTGTTAAGGGTAACAGATAAGGCTAGAGGACGTGTCCTGCTTGACCCAGGCGTAGTATTTCCAGGGAGTAAAACACTTCGATTGGATTGCTGGATACTTGCCTCTCAGGGTAAATGGGCCTTTGTCTTCAACCATTTCCTCGAAAACCTCGTCAAGGAATTAACTTTGGAGATAATACTTATGTAAATGGGGTGGACTAATGAAGGTTGAATTAATGTTTTAAACCAAGGCAGAAAGGAATGGGGTAAGGTGGGAGAGAGGGCACATTCTATGTGTAATACATGAAGATTTAGTATGCTTTGTTTTTTTATGCTTTCTACCTGTTGGTAGCAGTCAAAATTTTGTTTGGTTAAAGAACTTATGGATGATATAACACTCAGATCCATGGATTTGTATTCCCAAGAGAAGTACATTTATCAGACGCTTATATAGAGTTTTTGTGTGTCAAACAATATGCTCTAAACCTTACACACAATAATTAATATAACTCTCAGAAGAACTCTGAGTTGGAGACGATTATCATTTCTATTTTATGGATAAAATAAATTAAAGACCCAGCAAGAGTAAATGTCTTGTCTAGAGTCTAGTCCACAGTCTAGCCAGGAAATGAACTTGAATTTCTGACTCTAGACCAGGCCAATGACTGGAGGGTGATTGCCACTTCAGAAGGGAACAGATCTCCCAGAACCAGAGCCCAATTCTCCTGGAACTCAGAGTAGTTTTCCTTTCTTTTTTAAAAAGACAGTTTTAGGCAATCTTCTTCTCTTAGCATAATAGAAGATAACAGTCCTCACCTGGCCCATGAGGAAAGGACTGAATCCTCACAAGGATGAAGCAGAACAACACTAGAACTTAAGTGCTTCGGGGCCTGAGTTGTCTTGATCTGCTGACTGAGCAAGGAGCTGGCAGCTAAGGGAACACCACATAGTATTTTCAGGTACAGGTTTCTGAAGCAGCGGTGGCAAAAGAATGAGTAGGAGACAGAGCATGAAGAGCCACTGTGCTATCAGAGGATGGGTTTCCAAATACTAAATGCCATTTACTAATAATGCTATAATACTAAAGGGTTCCAGTCCTTTCTGAAGCCCCAACTCGCATTCTTAAGAATATTCTGCAGGACTCAGCTGTCTGGAGGTCTCAGTTTACATCCTGATTCTACAACTGGCTAATAGTATGATTTTGGTCCAGCTATAAATTTCGCTTAGTTTTCTATTAGTCAAAATCAGTATCAGTGGTTACCATGAGATTATTATGAAATTACACAAGGCTTTCTATGTGAAACACTTAATATTGTGACTAGAACAGTAAATGGCGAATACTATTTTCATCCTGTTCCTTCTTCCAGCACATTTGATTGATCACTAGTATGTATTTTACGTTTATTCAGCTTTTCCCTACCTGGATATTGGAATATACAAATGTAAACAAAATAGAACCTCTGTCCTGTGGAAATTTAAGGTGGACATGAACCAGATACAATAACTCATATACATTTCCTCAGAACATTTATTGCATATATTTATATAGAACAGTATTATAAACTATAAATTCTGTAATAATTTCTAATCAATTTCTCAGAACAAAGAGAGCTTTGTATAGTTTTAAATATATATAATCATATGCTGTGTTAACTATGTAGCTTTATACATTTAATTATATATAGTAAAGTAGATTAATTAACAGAGAAGTATTTCTTCAAGGGTACAAACTTTGAGCTATGAGATGAATAGGTTATGGAGAGCTAATGTATAACATAGCGACTATAGTCTGTAATCACATCTTGTGCACTTGAAATTTGCTAAAAGAATAGATTTTAAGTGTTCTTGGTCCCCCACAAAAAAGTACCTATACATTGAATGCCTATTTACTTGATTGATTGTGGTAGTCATTTCACGGTATAAAAATATTATATTTTTCATTTTAACAAAATAAACATTTATTTTCTTCCTTCTCCTTCTGTCATCAACCCCTATGAGAAAGTGTGTTAGTTCTTATCGATCTTACATACCTGTGACATTTATGAAATTTGGAATAAGTTACCGCAAAAATTCTATTACCTTTTTGTGCATTGGATCCTTATAGGTTGGGACAAATTAAGTTCATTGGAGAGTAGAAAATGTCCTCTTGATTTTACATAAAAGGAATAAAACATCAAAGTATAAAGGAGAGGAATGATAGAATGAAGATGATTGGAATTTACTTAATTATAATAGCAAGGTAGTTTCTCACTGCTAATATGGAAATTTTAGGTCTAGAGGGAACATGCCACAGCCTTCTTTGAACCATATGTGTGTGGAAATAGTATCAGTTTATATATCCTAATATATCATACACTTCATGAGAAAAGTTGTCAAATTAAATATTTAAGATTAATACTATATTTTACTGTGGCACACAATAGTCTTCTCCCTTGGCTGGCCTCTAACTTTAGCCACATTTGCAAATGGTTCTATTTTATACAATTTTAGCTTTAAGCGTAGAACACCCTGCATTAAATTTCCTGATATATGGTCCCCATTTTCTACCAGAGCTCAAGCTTATATTTAACTTCTGGACAGATACTATGGGATCATACTAGATGTTAATATACCAGGGCAACTCTTGGGTGTCTGTCCTCTGGCATAATAACAGGAAACATTTTCCAGGTAGGTGCCCAGGATAAGTTATACCTCCAGTTTACTTAATCCATTTTAATATTGAACGTTTATCCTCTTGATTAATCTTTCTGCTTTACTTCTGTTTTTGGAGTCCGCCCTATGTGATTAACACTGCCTTGTCTTAGGCTATCTTTTGTCCATTGCAAATATGTACAATGCCAACAGTTAGGTAAATTTATAGTCTCAAATCAGGTGAATAATCTAAGCAAAGAAACACAAGTAAATCATAAATGTGTTCACTTAAATGAAACTATAATGTAGAAAATCATCAGAAAAGCATCCAAAATTAGTCCAGTGGCTGGAACAGATATGCATGTGTAACATGTAAGCCTCATTCACAGAGAGTCTGGATACATTATCAGTTATATTATCTAAATGAGTACACTATTACAATATCTAGAAGTCATTCTAAGGTGTCTAGAAGACACCCTTTAGGGAAGTCATTCTAAGAGGTATTCAGCAACTGCGTTGTTGTACAAAATAGAAACATTGTATTTTAAATATACAAGAAGAAAACTGGAACTCCCATCTTTCTTCAATAAATGTTTTTCAGTCCTAACTGAAGTTGAGGTAGAAGGACTTGATTACACATGGGATACTTTCACTTAGTTAAAGTCAATAAGACCAACATAAAGGCCACGTTCTTCTCTGGTGGTTTTATGGCTGCCTATTGTGTTAGAATGTCAAGAAATGCCTGCCACCGTAAAATAAGCTATCGCAGAGATGTGGACATAAGTTCTGAGCTGATTAGAAGAAAGGTACACAGTACAAAGTATCATTCTTATCATTTTATAATCATTATAAAAGCCCACAGTCCTAATCACTAACAAAGGTGTTTATGTTTTATGAAAACTATCTTAATTGCAGACTAGTATAAATGACAGAAGTAAGTCAGAGCAGATCTACCTGTGAGTAAAAAGGACCGCAAGATCTGGGATCCTTTCAGAAAAGAAGCCTTATACTTTTTACTCTTAAGTTTTTAATGAACTCATTTATACTTTAGTTCCAAGTTAACATTAGTAAGCTAAAGGCTTTCATTTTAGATCCATTTACTGGTTTTGTGTCTTTGAGCTGTAGTGATGTATCAGCCCTGGGATGAAAACTCGTTTTAGAGTAACTATGACTTCAAGAAAGGCTTATACCAATTTTTAATAAAGTCACCCCCTAAACAGTGATCAGTTTTTGACTTTTCAGGTCTCTATGAATATCATGAGGGCAAAATTAGAGACTCCACATAGCTTGAGGCTATTGAATTCTAACGAATGTAACGAAAACTGAACTCAGTAAAAGGTTGCTAAGGTCCCTTGAAATAAACTAGCAAAGAAAGATCAACCTTGAATGTGGTAGGAAACCTGGCCAATGTCATGAAGTTGTCATTCCTTTTAAAATGTTGCTCCAGAACTGTGTCTAGTCTCCATATTTGGTAGCAATCTGCGAATATGTTGGAGTGGTGTTTATATAGCATGGATGTTTGAGGGAGTGAAGTTGACAGCAAATTGCTATGTGACAAATGATCTGAGCGTTGTTGAATGTTGCAGCTCTGTTCGGTTCAGAAGTCTCTGCTGCACATAAATGGCATTCTGTGGAGTGTGTCTCTTAAAGGGGCAGGTTGATTTGTCTTTAGAGAATAGGTAGCGTTTTCTAATATGTCTGGCCTTGTGGTCCTTATGGGAGCATAGGATGATTGCATGCCTTTGCTCTGTAAAAGTTTGTCAGTATGTCAGATGTTCTGATCAAGACATTGTGAGCCAAGTGGTTTGTGCCACCTCTGAGCTAATGTTCAGATAAGTGTGTACGTGACTCCTTGTTTTCTTCCCGCCCCCTGAAGTCTGACAGCTGTGAGATTGCAGCTGCATAAGAAAGCAGGGCTTTGTTCAAGGGTCCCTGAGTAAATCAAGTTTCCCTGTTGCCACATGCGGCATGGAAATGAGAAGGTGACTTACTCTGTATCAGAGCAGCGAAGGCGAGTGTTTCTGTGAAGTAAACTAGCCCATCTTGACTCGTACACAGCCATTATGTTAAAAGGCACCATGTATGTGAATCGTCTCCCTAGGGTTGGAACTAGCTCTTGTATGTATTTGTCTCACATGCCCCAAACTTAATTCAAATAATAGTAAATATCACATCCACACAAGTACCACACTTATGGAAATATATCTCAGGACAGAATAAACTGTGAAGGCCTCAGTGAAGAGAACATAGTCGATGCTCAGAAAATGAGTTTTATATTAGAGTTAAGTTATCCGAGAGAGCAGGTATGTTAAAAAAAAAAAAGGTAAACAGATGTCCACCATCTTAGAGAGGAATTTCAGAGCATGCTGAGAAAAGGAAAATACATGGAATTAGATGTAGCCAGAACAGGAGTGGTTCAGGCCAACATTTTGGAATACACTTTGAGGGGTGAGGGTGATCTACTACTATACAGGCTTCAAAAGGGCCTTATCATTGAGCTCCATTGCCATAGTATCAGGTTTGATCAAGTTCTAGATTGGCTTTGTAACCCTTTCTTACCTTTCTTATGATTGTTTAGTGCTTTGCAAGTCAGAGTTAGCATTTTTTCCTCTTAGAGCTATATCCTATGCAGTCATGTTCATTATTGCATGCAAGTTCATAGTGATTATTTTTATGGTCAAAAAAGCTTTCCTTTCCAACAACATCTATTACAGACTTCACTATCATATAACAACTTTTTGGGAATGTTTTTATTTTCCTCTGCCCATAGAAAATCCTTTAATGTTTGCATTTCCTGTGAGTATCCATGAAGGCAGGAACATTGACTATAGGATTTCTAGGAGTCACACTGTGTTTTGTATATACCTGATATTAAATGTGTTTTGGGTGATTCCTAAATATGTACACCAAACTTCTAAATTCCTCTCTGACATGGGATGACATTGCTACTCCAGACTTATTCTGAACAACCTCGACCCCACAGGCTGTGCATCAGTCAAGCAGGCAGAACCCACTTCATCCCACAGCCGCCCTTCGTTTTCTTTGTCTTCGCCATGCCACGTTTCTTCGTCCAGTTCCAAAGCTAACTTTGTGGCTAAGTAAGTACACATCCTCCTACTTTTTAGGATAAAGGTTGTGTTTTCAAGTGAAGAAGGCTTAGAAATAGATATGTAGTCTTGCTTTGCTGAGCCCCACAGTTCTCCAGCCTCCTGTGTGCTGAAGTCCTTCGTATGCTACCTGCCCTTTATTCCACCTTAAACCTCAACTCAAATATCATTTCCTCCATAAAACTTTCCTTTGTTACATTGATCCTCCCTAAGCGTTCTGTTGCTCCAACACCTGTTAACACTTAAATTCAGCACCACACTGTGAGCTCTCAACTGTTCTCCATACAGTCATACATATCATTTTATCTGTACCACTGGTGCTGGAAATCTTGAATAGGAATTGTGGACTTTCACAGTGCACATGATCAAGAGAAACACCCCATTTCATGAGTTGCTAAAAGAGTACAGTAACGAAATCACAGATTTAATCCTGGGATTTTCACTGAGAATTTGTTCTCAAATTCTCAAAGCTGTTATCTTATGTTCTTATACTCAGAAGCTTGAAGCTATATTTGTAGTTAGGATGGTTAGAAGTACTTTTGATAGAACTGAAGGCCTTTTGAGGATAACAGTGAAACTTTAATTTCCAGTTATTAAAAATTGTTTAGGAACAAAGAAGTCATTTGATAACTTGTGACTGGTGCAGTCAAAGAAGCTAGAAATTAGGGTATTTTATACTCCAGGAGGAAAAAAGCAAGGATCAGCCCCCGAGAACTCAACACCTATGGGGAGCTCATGGTTTTGCATTGTATCACATGAACAGAAGGCCTCTCTTCATGCCCCACAGGAGCTGCAGAGGCACAGAAGAAAGTCTCAGTTGGTTCTAAGCCTCACATCTGAATCCAACCACATAAACAGCCCAGAAGAAATAAGAAGTGCCAAGCTTGTCTTGATGAATTTCCTCATAGGGTAAAAATAAACTGGAACAATTATATATTCTGAGGACAGAAATGTAATGAAATTGAAACTGATTAAACTAAATGATTCATGGTTCCTCAACACCTAAACCTGCTGCAAAATTAAGTTTCGCTTCTAGAAGAAAGAAAGAAAAAAACAAATGGAATTATTGGTTAAACTCTATATTCTTTAAAATGGGTTATAAAAAATTCTCTAATGTCAACTTAAATCATGAATTCAAATATAGATCAATGTAGGCACAAATAGCAGTTATTGCCCAAGTACTCTTTTGTGGCCTATGAAAAACCAATCCTCTCATTAACTTCATTTTAAATGCAAAATATTCCCCTTAACTCCGGGTGCTTTTGGCTGATGCTTCAAATAATGCTGTAACAGAGCAATTTCTCTTTATAAACCCATTAATGGGGATGTTTCTTTTGATCACTTTATATATGTATATGCCTGGGTTTAGTGAGAAATAAAATACTTTTTAATTATGATTTGGGTTCAAAATAGAAAACTATTAGGCCTTTTACAAGGTTTGCATAAAAATACACCATAAAGGGCAGTCATAGACATAAAATGCAAATTGCCAAGCCCAGGGCTTATGCACAGCCCACTTCTAACAATGCCCTCTTGCTCACAATGCCCCAGCGCTCAGGCCATTGGAGAGTAACGCTGGCTTTCATCGTAGCAAATTCTGTGAAATTACCTTGTGAAATTTTCTGATGATCACTGTATTACTATCATTACCGTCTTAAAAGAGTGTGATTTATACAATACCCATTATCTCTGTCATCTTTTCTCATCCCCAATTTGTCATGATGTGGAGGGTCCTGGTCCTGAGGGATTTCTAGATGAGGTCTGTCTCATTTTGCCAATCTCATACCTTTTTGTCCTTCCCTTTCTCCATTTCATGACCCATTATGCAGATCCAGACAAACTGAAGCCAGGACTGCTAGTGTTTAGGGGATTAGTGCACATTACACACACTACACACACACACACACACACACACACACACACACACACACTATAATATTATATAATATTATAATGTGTATATATAGCTGTCGATCACATGACATAAAGGGAAAGCACCTCTGTACTGCCCTTATTTTGCAGTCTTGGCTCTTGCTCTTCACCTTTCTTTCTTAGATGAAGACCTTCTTAGGTTCTCTTTCTAGATTATTGAAATGAGATACTGCAGTCGAGGCTCATTGGGAAGTATGAGTCCCAATAGACGTGCAAAAAATTAATTGGGACAAATGCGTGTAAAGGTTAAAGAGAGGCCAAAGCAGGTGAGCAGTCGTTCAGATGTCAGTGCAGGTCTTACAGAGGGGGGTAGACAGAGGCTGAGTGGACACAGGTCCACACTTCAGTGCAGCTGGGGGAAAAAAATCATACTCCAGCCTCCATATGGTTTCAAAACAAAGATCTGTCCTAGTTCAAGTTTTCACTTCTTGCTTGATGATTGGCCAACAGCTGTCTAGGAGGAATGTGGCCTCAGGGCAAATGTAGGGATGGATCCCAAATGTATTGAATTGGAAATGACTACTGGATAGCCCTCTTAGAAGCAGCTTCCACAATCCACCCATCCTGTTTGTCCGATCTACCTTCTCCCCTATTTGCAAAGTAGCTTCCTTATAGGACCCGCACCCCTCCTAAGAGAGAAGTGGGAGAGCAGAGGTTAGTGATGTGACAGTTCCATCCCTAAGTTTGTTCTCAAGTCGGCCACTGCTTCTCTCTTGCTCCTGGCTCTCCAAGGGCTCCTCACCTACAGGCATTTTCTTAGCTTACTCAGTCGTGTCACCATTGTGTCATTCCTGAGATTTCAGATCCCTGAAGACGTACCATCCCCAGGCCCAGGTTGCTGCTTGTATAGATGCACAGCTAGGCCAGGAACTATCAGGAGATACACAGCTGAGTTACCTTGGTTCCAGACAGGGGTCTGTTATGCCAAAGCATCCTGACCTTCTCCTACTGATCATGATCGGTATTTTCTGTGTTGTATAAAGTTCCATGTCTGATAAGATATTTTGTGGTGCACACTTTTAATCCCAGCACTTGGGAGGTAGAAGCAGGTGGATTTCTGAGTTGGAGGCTAGCCTGGTCTACAGAGTGAGTTCCAGGACAGCCAGGGCTATACAGAGAAGCCCTGTCTGGAAAAAACAAACAAAAAAAGATATTTTGTCAAAACTGAATAATGCTTCTGTTGTGAAAAGAAAACTCAAACATGTACACCCAAATGAGTACTCTCTCCTTGGTGAGGGCACACTTTCAGTCCTTACCTGGAAAAACGTTACCTACGGTAGTCCCACAAACAAGGTCATAGCGCTGGTAGAAGAGTGAAACCTTGGACCATTCAGAGCAGACAGTAGCTAAGTAGACCTGGACATGTTTTAGGCTCTTGAGTGTCCAGCATGATCTCCTTGTTGTCTTAACTGATTTGTCTGCCAGACAGTTTCAGAGTAGCTGATGACTGTGGATGTGATGATTAATCTTGGCTGTCAACTTGATCACCTGTGAGAGGATTTCTTGGGTATTTTAGCTGAATTGGAATGACTTGCCCTATATGTATGTGATACCTTCTGATGGTGTCTCAGATATGAGTTCAGGACAAAGAATGTTTGCTCTTTTTCCTGCTTACCTTCAAGTCTCACTGAGAAGTTTAATGCCCCCCCTTCCTCCCCCCCCCCCCCCCCGTTGCTGTGGCAGCTGCTGCCATTCTGTGCGGATGATGGGACCCTGTTTCTATGGCCTTCAAATGTGGAATGAAGACTCCCGGCTCTCCAGGAAGCCGCTAAGTGTTCAGTGCCGTCTGGTAGTGCTGAGACATTAGTCTTATGGACTGAGCAGCTACTGTGTACTCAGAGCCTTCTGTGTAAAGACACAGCCCTTGCTGGAGTACCCAGACTGTATTTTTTATTAAGCCAATCCAATACATCTTCTTTCCCTATATATTAATTCTATGGATAGAGTCCATGCTAACTGGCTATGTCATTTTGTCTGCTTAATTTTTATTGCTTCTTCCATTTTGGAAGGTTTCTAGGGGATGTTAACATGTCATACTTGGATGCTTCTCCCTTACCCATGCTCATAACATGTTCATGCACATGTCTCCCCAGAGGCTTCTTGACTCTGATTTTCTAGTCATCTTCCTTACAGGTCCATTTGTTATTGCCGAGGGAAACTATTTTACACACACACACACACACACATACACACACACACACATACTCACACACATATACACACACAGCACACACACACACATACATACACATACTCACACACACTCACACAATACACTCATACACATGTACACACACAGCACACACATACATATATGTACACACACTCACACACATACCACATACACGCACATGTACACACACAGCACACACACATACATACATGTACACACACTCATACACATACTCACCACATACACACACATGTACACACACAGCACACACATATACACACTCACACATGTACACACATAGCACACACATGTACACACATGCACACACAGCACACACATGTACACACACAGCATGCACACACACATACACACACATACACACATACACACACACACATCTTCATATTGTTTTACATCTAAATCACTTGAATCTCCATCTATTAGGAACATTTTGTTTACTCTCCAGTGTTGTTTATACACCTTATTATATAAAGCATGTTGTATATAGCATTAGGATTTAGTCTGAGAGTCAAACCCTAATGCTAAGATGATTATCTATAAGCCAAACTTTGTCTTTTCTTCTGTGTTGCTGACTACAAGGAGTTGCATCTCTGGCATATCAGGAGGGGAGGAAGAGCCACTTGTGGAATCATGGTGTTTCTGAGTCAGGACCAAGCTTTCTGCTCATGCAGTTTACTGGTACTTAAGGTCTAGCTCATTCTAGCTGGTTTACCTTTGTGCTTCATTAGTTCTTATGAAGAACTATCGCCAGCTTTGTTGAGTTTTAGACTTGGTAGTTCTGACAGTTGTGATATCCCACAATGGATATAGCAGAAAGCATAGACCTCAGCTTTCCATGGTCAAACCCTCTCTGTAAGGTCAGAGCAATATCCTAAAGGTGAGTCCTTGGGAACTCTGTGATTGTTCTCCCCATTTACCATGGGCTTGTTCGAGCTCATATTGTGATTCTCCTATGGGGACTCACCCTGAAATCTTCACAGCATATTAGTCTACTCTGATTTAGTTTACATATCTGTGTCTCCTTGGTCACAAATAATCACTCACATGACAGCCTGTAGCATCTACTCTGGGGCCCATATCTTCCCTGTTTCTATTATGAGGTCGGAGAGATAACCCTAAATAGGAAGTGGATTGCCAAGAGACAAAAGAGACCCACCCGGTGGGCTTTATGCTTTCATTTATATCTAACCACCGAAGTACAGTAATTTCTGTTTTTCTTTGGAGTGGGCATTCCCTCCTCCCTCCCTGACTCCTGAACCCCTGACAATCCCCCTAAAGTAGAATATCCTTGAATTTTAGAGAATTTGTCTTTTATGCTCCTGTGTGTTGATGTCTTACCAACCCTTTGAGAGCTCTACCTACCTCTTGCTAATCCTGTAATATCACATGAGGTCATCAGTATAATGAATCAATATCATTTTCTGTAGATAACCAGCCCACATCTCTTTGTAAGATACCATGTCAGAGGTAGGATAATTATCATAATTTGGAAATAAAATGGTACATGACTTGTTTGCTCATTTTAGGTGAATTCAATATTATCTGATTCTTTTTAGTACTGAAAATATTTTCTTCAGCAATAAAACCATGCTTGACTTAAAAGATGTGATCAGGTCACTACATGATAGAAGGTCTGTCAGTCTACAGATATTATTCCTAATTCTTCCAACATCTTCAGGGATCAGACTGGATGGGTTCTAGACCTGAATCACGGAAACGTACTGATAATGGTAGTTGTTAATATTCTTCCACGGTAGGATGCTGCTTTGGTTTACTGTTTCTGTTGAGAGTAATTTTAGACTTCACTCTAACTGCCAAATGTGATAGTGTTTATGTACATGTCCAGGGATACCAGTTTGTGCTTCCAGGCATACCATCAGGGAAATGGCCACCTGGCATGTCTCTGGATCCAATGATATCACCGTACTTTGGATGCAATAGAAGATTCCAGTGAGCCGCCATCCTAAAAGGGTGCTAGACTGACGGTGTCAGTACCGGGGGCGGGGGGGTGGGGGGGAGGAATCAATATTAGTTCAGAATGCTGCATCCAGTAGTGCTTAAAAGTGTCGGCTGATAACTTTTTGCTAGCATATAGACATCTGAACAAATTGCTGTGTATTACTCTGTGGAAGAACTAAGTGTCTTTCCACCATGTAGGCTTTCTTAGGAAACGAACTATATAATCTGCTTTCTCATTGTGGAAGAGGTGAAGCATCCTCCTCATTGCATCTGTTTATTCTCTAGGTTATGCTGGACTGTTAATCAGCTTCACGAATCTCCAGAGGTTAACGCTTTCGTTAGCCTCCATGCTGACTGTGGCTTATGGGCTTCTGACAGTGAAATGTCGCCACTAACTTCTCTTCCTCTCTGATCATTTGTAAGTCAGGCCAGCTCTGGTCAATAGCGGTGGCTACTGAAAACCTTCTTAGCGAGACTAGTACCCCTCACAGCTTGAAAGGCGTCGTGAAGGCTGAACCTTTCATTGAGCACAGTCCCCAGTTTCATGGTCATTTCAGAATGTCTCCTTCTAAAGAACATTTCAAGTATCCTGTAATGAGGTAGTTCTCAACCTGTGGGTCTTGACCCCCATAGATGTCACAAATCAGATACCCTACATATCAGATATTGACATTACAATTAATAATGGTAGCAAAATTATAGTTATAAAGGAGCAATAAAATAAATTTTTTTGGTTGGGGGTCACTACAACATGAGGAACTCTATTAAAGGGTTACAGCATTAGGGTGGCTGAGAAACACTGTTCTAGTATCTCCCATGTCCACCCAAGCATTTCAAATTTGCTTAGTATAGATCACTACTTTCTCTGAACTTCCTAATATATGCCCTTTTCTGTGGTTCTTGACACAATATTAAATATTTTTCATTAAACAACTGTCTCCCAAGTAAATGAATCATTGTTCATTCAGTGTTTTATTCAGGCACATTTAACTAAGTATTCTCAAAATCCAGACCTAGGATCCTCCCATTGCTGGACTACACTTTTGATACTTTGTAATTATTGTTCTTTTAATACATCATGTCTTTCCTGATCTTAAGTTTTTCTTGCTTCACTGATCATAGGCTCTGGGAAGGCAGTTTCTCGTTTTTTGCAGGCGAGGCCACTGCAATGTCTCCTGTACGACGTTAGTTTGTCTAGAAATGGAGCTAGGGTCATACAGACTCACTGCGGAACTGTTCATAGAGGATAAGGGTGAGGTAGACTATGACTGACATATCATAACAGAGTAAGTAGTGAAGAGGATGATGGAATAAGGGGCACAGACTGAAGTTCTCCTTGAAGAAGACATGAGGGAGTTTTGGTTAGCATCAGAAAAACAAAGAATCACCCTTCAGAGATGTTGCATTTTGAATTAAACATGACATCATGGCATCAGCAATTCTAGAACCACCAATATGCTTTGTTATTTATTAAACCTGAGCATACCAGGTAGAGCCCAGAATCAACATGAACAATACAATAGATTGTATGGTGCAGCATAAGCCTGTCTGTTACACATACTCCTTCCAGGGCAGTATGTGTCAATGGCAACCATAGCTGTATTTCATGTGTGGATATTCTACATGTAAAATGTCATATAGGAGGAAGATAATAATTGTTCAACTCTTTCCCTCTCAAACTAAAGTTGTCCGGTCACACACTGTGTTTGTCAGGCTTTTAGAGCCACATGGCCTAGAACAGGCAGTCTCCGTCCATCATTGGCTCTTTATTCTTAGAACTATTAGCTTAAAATTGTTTATTTTGTACTTACAGCTAAATTATTCATTGCTGAATGCATTCCCTTGCTCTTTCTCCACCATTAAAATTTATCTAACCACTTTTGCACACACTGGAAGAGACTTAAAGACTCTTCCACAGGGTGTCATCACCATTAAAGTTGTTACACTGGGGCATGTTTACAGCTGCTTCTTCATAATGAGTATCTGTAAGTTGACGAATATTTCATCAATTTGAGTTGTAGATATATCTAAAATTCTGTGCACTGATTTGTTGTAGACTGATGTTTCCTTACACAGTAGCGAGGCACCAGTTCTCGGTGTAAGCTTTACATCCATATACAGGAAAGACAAATGGTAGTTAGGTCAGAAGGACAGAGAGCCTGTGAGTCCTCGCCACTTCTTATGAGTGGGAGTTTCTACAAGTAGAGCCACGGTTTAAGAAGCAAATTTTGAGAAGTGAAAGCTGTCTTGCTACTTCAGACTTACTTGATTGCTTCCTAGAAAGGAGAAGTTGATCACCTGAGTCAACTCTCACTACGAACTACAGTAACTGTTCTCTTGATGGATTATACATGCACACATACATACAAAATGAAACATGTGAGACTTATTTGCTATGGATTGGACCAAAGCCTTGCGCATCAGGCATTGCTTTCCCATTGAGGTATACATCAACTTCAATGTATGGTTTTCTTTTTCCCCTCCAGATGTACTTTGAAAAATATTTTCTTAAAACCTTCTGTCACTTAGGTAGGAGAATGTTTTACACAGGAAAATCTCTTCTTCTGTCCACTTTGTGAGTCTCAGACCACATGTGACAAGGGCATGTTGATTTAATATTAGTTTGTGATAATCTGGTAATTTAGTCACTTGTTTGCTTACTGACCCCTGCACTCTTCTATGAGTGTGCCTACAGCTGTGTAGTCAGAGACTGCTTCCAGCTCCTCTAACGTCTAGAGCGGACCCTTGTATTTAATGGACAGACATGGATGGACCATAAATGATGTGTACCACCTTCCCTAATGTGGACTGGATATACCGCATGCTAAGATGACGGCTTGTCCCTGGCACAGTGGATCATAGTCACCAACCTCCACATAAAGGAAAGCTGCTTGCTCATCAGGAAAAGTTGCTCTGGGCTGAATGAGAAATGAACTGTTAGACCCCAAATCCTGGATTATGTGTCATAGGTACTGGCATTACTCTGAGTAAGGCATGTATTCTCGGGCAAAGAAAAACACTAAGTATAGCTTAAAGAACATCTCTGTTTGGGCATAGACAGAAAAGTTTATGAGAGAGAGAGAGAGAGAGAGAGAGAGAGAGAGAGAGAGAGAGAGAGAGAGAGAGAGAGAGAGAGAGAGAGAAGACAAATATACACACACATACACGCACACACACACACACACACACACACACACACACAAAGAAACAGAGCCAGAGAGAAAGAAGAGACACTAACACAGAGATGGAGAGACAGACACACCCAAAGATATAGATACACCACACACACACACACACATACACACACACAGACACACATGAGAGAGGGGGGAGGGGGAGGGGGGGAGAGGGAGGGGAAGAAAGGGAGGAGGAGGGGGGATTGTGGGGGGAGAGAGAGGAGAAGAGGTAGAGGGGAAGGCAGGCAGACAGACAGACAGACACACACACACACAGAGAGAGAGGGAGGGAGAGGCAGAGACACAGAGAGAGACAGAGAGAGAGACATAGAGAGAGACAGAGAGGGCTAGAAACAGACTGATAGAGACAGACAGAGAATATGAATGAAAGAGAACTAAAAGATAAGAGATTTTATATGAGGCGTTTATTCCAGCTTCAGTGTCCACATAAAAATGATGCAGTGGTGTACGCCTGGAATCCCTATGCCAGGGAGGTAGAGAGTGGCTAATTCAGTTCTAGTCTTGAACTTCTCCATCTGTCTGTCTGTCTGTCTGTCTATCCATCCATCCATCCATCCATCCGTCCGTCCAGTAGTGATCTTTCTGTTGAAATATTCTGTTATTTCTAAATCTAACCACAAACTAGTCAATCTGCTTAAAGTTTTTAATATTTTTAATTTTATTTTTATATTTTTACTATTTATATTATTTATTTATTTATTTATTTACATTCCAAATGTTGCCCCCCTTCCCAGTCCCCCTTCTCCAAGTTCTTTACCCTCTCCCCACTCTCCTTTACTTCTGAGAGGGTGCTTCCCACTGACCCACCCGCCCACTCCACCACACTCTCCACCAGAATCCCCCTTCCCTGGAGCACCAGGTTTCTACAGGAATAGACGCATCCTCTCCCACCGAGGCCAGACAAGGCTAGCAGTTTGTGAGTGTAACATAGTCCATCTCTTTCTCCTAGTCATTGCTCATGGCTGCTGCTTATAGTTATTACTAGTCATTTGTGCATATGTCGGAGTGTACCACAGAGATCACATTATATTTGGATGATCTATTTGTATACAATTGTACATGCACGCACGCACATATATAATGTATTTATCAATTAACAATAATTTCAGCTTTTTCTTATGCATCTTAATGCACTTTACCATATATCCTGTATACAGCTCAGCACACATCTTTGACAGAGACAGCCTCTGAGTTAGAGCACACATTGTAGAGACCTTACTGTTTTTCTCTCATTCCTGTTCCCCTGTTTTTCATCCATTGTTAGATTTAACTTGCCAAGGTTTCTTCATTTGAGTGTTTACCCCCAGTTCTCTCAATTCACTGGATTTTGGCATAATATAATACAGTCTTTGCTTGACATCCTAGAATTAGGTAATTTAGATTAAAATTAAATATTAGGAAAGGATGACACTTCAATCTCTAAGGGTTTATTTATGCAAATATCAAATATCCCCTTTTAGCTATAGTTAATAATTTATAGGTTGAAGGATGCATGCTGGATTATGGTCAAATCCTTCAAAAGACAGGATGTTGAAGTGATAAGCTCTCATTATTTAGGATCGAATTTGTATGACATCATTGAGACTTTTGGCATAGTCCTCATGTCCAAAATGTTTTTAACATCTGTGTGACTGTTCTTTTTTTTTTTTTTTTTTAAGATGTAAGATGCAGGATTCATTAGCCTCTCAAGCTCTAGTTGGCCTTCTGAAACAGCTGAATGCTTTCTTTGAGTAGTGCACAAAATACAATCTCAAAATAAATCACAATAAGTGTAAAGTAATGGGTTTTAGTTCTAGGAAATATATGAGTTCCTGGTATGCTTACGGAGTGAAATTTAATGCGGTAAAATATTTTATGTGGCTTTGAATTATCTTCCACCTAAATCTGTCATGAAGAAGGCAAGAAATGTTCATTATCTCAGCAACAATGTGCCTATTAAATTTAGGAAGGAATAAATTGATATTCATTGTATGACAAGTGAATCTAAAGCAGATATCCAATGTCTTCATTTTTTAAAAATGCATAATCCATGATAACTAAAATTGTTTTTTATTAGATAAGGGTGTCATCCTTTTGACACACATGCCAGCTCATCTTTGTAGATGTGCCAGATTGAAGGGAAAAATTTTAATCATTTGGGCTTCATTTGGTAGCATTCCACACCTGAAGAAGAAAATGTTCATAGTGATGAAGCAAGCCCATTGATAGATAACAGGGCCTCCAGGGGAAACAGGGCATGCTGAGCCGGTGCATTGGAAACGTGACATGGAAACAGTCTAGAGACAGTTTAACGAGAAGGATTTTGTTTTGAATGAAGCATAATTTCAAAATATGGAACCATGGGAAAGGAGTTGTTTGGTCTTTATTTGGAAGTCTGACAAATGACAAGTGATATTATCATCCTGTTTTAAGATTGTACTGAGGTCTTTCCTATTCTGTGGACATTATTAAAGAAAACTACTTGTAAATTCTGATTATCTTTTGGGTCATATCATGTTATTGTAGACTGTAGTTTGAACAATACTTTCAGTGTGATCCTGATTTTACTATGTCTGGTGTGACACGAATAAATATTCCCTTAGAAATTATCTTCTTTTATTATGGATTTTGTAATGATGAGAGTTAACAGCATATGATTTGCAGAAAGCCAACTTATTTGTCATTGACGTGGAAATGCTTCTCCCATTTCTGGTTGAGAAATAGATACCTTTATGCATACTCTAGTAAGAAAATTCTGGAAACTGGAAATAAAATTCACCTAAGTTGTGCATAATCCAAAAAAAAAAAATATGTTCAAAGAGAGAGCCATCAGGATAGTGTTTAGAAGATCAAGAATATTCAGTTTTAAGCATGTAATCATTGCTATCCAAATGAAACTCAACATTTGCCTTTTAATACTTGTGAAATACTGATCAATTTTATGGATATTAAGTATTTGGCTCATTTTTATGTTCAAAAATTAGTTCTTTCTGTGTGAACCCATATGTGTAGAAGTCCCCCACCCACCCTCTGCAGTGGGGAGTTTGGTATTTGGATTTTTTTTTTTTGAGGCAGGATTTCTCTGTGTATCCCTGTATAACCTGGAGATTGCTCAGTAGATCAAGATGGTTTTCAAGTCAGAGGTCTACTTACCTCTCCCTCCCCATTGTTGTGATTAAAGGCATGTACCACCACAGGGTCTTCGAAGCAAAATTTTCATGTTATTATAATTTTTGCAAGAGTATTTTTAAATAGTCTTAAAAGCAATGGAAACAATGGAAGAAAGTTGTGACTCCTCAAAGAAATAGCCAAGGAGTGATACTTTCAATGCTGGTAGAATTACCTTCACAGGACCATTTAGCGCTCGTGAATAACTACATAATTGGGTAATAAAACAGGTTCTATAATCAATTGTGGTTTCTTGTAAGTTTATAATTGCCATGGGCATACAGTTTCAGTCTGAATGGTTTGCAAAAGAATGTTCAGGTATTTGAAAAAACCTGAGAAAGGACCAACATGAAGAAATATGAAACTGACTTGACAACACTTGAGATCAATTGTTCTCTCTCTCTCTCTCTCTCTCTCTCTCTCTCTCTCTCTCTCTCTCACACACACACACACACACACACACGACACCTTAATATAAATCTCATATGTATTATCTGTTAAGCATACTCTCCCTATATTGTCTTTGTTTTTTTTAAATTATTTATTCACCTTACATCCTATCACTCTCCCGCCTCTTCCTCCCCCCCCTACATTCCCTCCCTCCATCACCTTTCCCCTTCTGCTCTGAGAGAGTTGAGGCTCCCTGCTTATCCCCTCACCCTGACTTATTAAGTCTCTGCAGGACTACATATATTCTCTTCCACTGAGGACACAGAAAGGCAGCCGAGTTAGGGAAACAGATTCGACCGACAGGTAATAGCTTTAGGAATAGCCAGCGCTTCAGTTGTCTGGGACCCACATGAAGACCAAGCTGCGCATCGACTCCATGTGTGCGGAGTGGTCTAGGTCCAGTCTGTCTATGCTGTTTGGTTGGTGGCTCGGAGTCTGAGAGCCCAAGGGTCCAGGTTAGTTGACTGTGTTGGTCTTCCTGTGGAGTTCCTATGCCCTTCCAGGGTTGTCAGTGCTTCTCCTAACTCTTCTATAAGAGTTCTTAAACCTATCTAATGTTTGTCATGGGTCCGAATGAGAGCTCAGCTAGCCATGTTTTGATCACCCTGACTTCCTTGCTGGTGTGGTTAAACAATGTGGGTAATGCATTTAGTTTTCTACTTCTGAATGGACCAGTGGAGTCACTGATGGCTTTGTATAGTAGTCTAATTTTTCATCATATTTCCCACCATTTGACTCTGTGTCCTAAGCACATCCCACTTTTAAAACTATAAGCCCACATGTAGTGAATATTCTGAAGGTAGCACTCTAGTAACAAGTGCCATTTGTGCGCTATGTCAGTTGATCAGCAGTCTTTCTGCGATGTTCTATCTCAGTGTTTTCTTCCCTTGGTTCTGGATGGATACGGGTAAAAAGTTTCAAACTTGTCTCTTGTAAAAATGCTTTAAGTTTATGCTACCTTTCCTACAGTTTATCATGACGTAGCGTTCATGACTTCTCCTCTGGTTTGAAATGCCCTAGGTTGCAAGATGCATCTAAGAAATGAATAGAGCTGTTTGCATTCCTGTGTGATTCTTTCCCTCCCCGCCTTTTCCCTTCCTTCCCTTCCTGTCCCTCTCTTATTCTTTCTTAGTATTCTGAAATATGTTTCTTACATGAGCCTGTAATCGGTCTTTTGAAAGGAAATGCTCTTTGAATTTTGAAAAGCATTTGTATATTATTTTAATTATAAGTTTCTTCAAGATTTTTCTCTTTTATATTCCTGAAACACATTGCTTTTAACTTTGGGCCATTTGAATCCATTTTGCTTTCTTGTTTATTTGAAATTATTCTTGATATATTGTATTTTTTTAATGCCACATAAAAGTAGTACTTTTTTAAAATTTTGGGGTTTTTTTTGCCACTAACCATTAGTGTCTAGCAGGGTTTTTATGATTATTATTTGTTATATTTTGAAACAATTTAATGAAAACCGTGTTTATAAGTTTTCCAGCTTAAGTTCATTATTTCTGGAAGCCATTGACACCTTTTAAAAACGTATTGTTTTTGAGGCTATGGGATACAAGGTTTGTTACAACTTATATCACATTGCTATTTTCTAGGCAGTTCTTTGGTTCATGAATGTTTTGCTTAACATAGTATCCTGGTTTTTTTTTTTCTCACACTGTAGAGTTTTTTTTTATTTTGTTTTGTTTTGTTTTGTTTTTGGGTTCTCCCTTTTATAGTCTTTTTCCTCTGAGATACTTCCCTGTATTTCCTGCTTTTCATGTTCTAACTTTTCTCAGTTTTCTGGTTTTAGAAGAACAAAAATGTTGATTGGAATTTCTGGGCCATGCATGGGCTTGTGGGTAGGAGGGTGATATCATCTGTGGGTCTGAAGATGATGTCATCATGGGAAGGAAGATGATGTCACTTGTGGATTGTGACCTTTGGACATATAATTAGGGCATGCTCAGTCATGCCAAGATGATACTTCTAGTCTACTACCTGCAGGGCTGTGTTTTCTTAGAAGCTGTAGGTCTGTCAGCAGAGGACAGAGCTAAGCCTCCTTTCTCACCACCTATAAAGCCTTCCCTGTATCAGTCAGTGTAGTCACTGCCTCCTATGTGTGTAGAGAAGATTAGAGATTGATTATTTCTTAGTCCCTCCTTATTTTGACTTTCATTCACACACTTACAGTGGCATCTGATGCTACCACATGTGTTCTCTTTTGGGGGTTGATTCTGTGTTATGTATCAAATGTGTTTGTAGGTGTGTTTATTCATAGTACAGGTTTCACTTTTCTGTATTCTCTTAAGCCCCCTTGCCAGTTGAACATCTGCTCTCCAGCTTCTAATATTTTGTTGTCTTTTCATCTTTCATGTTCCCCATGTTTAAGACATTGATACCTTGGTTGGGAAATCAATTTACTGTTGTAAATTCAAGAAGGAACAAAATTAAATGTGACTATACAATTTACAGCAGAAAGTATTTTGCAAAGATGATCACAGCATCTCTAGTCTCTTACAGTTTTCTTTGTGACACTGGCGATCCCTCTATGGAGAGGTGGGTGCTGTTTTTCACCTCTTGAATTATAATGGGATTTTGGCTATTTTGTAAGTGGTACTTTATGATATCTGAGGTTAGACCATAAATGACCATACTGCTTCTGCTGTTTCTCCAGGGATATGTAATCTTCAAGTCCAGCATCATAATGTGGTAAGAACAAAGGAAGCAAGGTGTAGGGGAAAGAATTCGAGTGAGAGTATTTTTGGAAATGAGTCATCAGATAATTTTTTTTTTCAGTTCTAGACCACAGTTTGTCGGATATTGAGATGGCATAGGAATGAAATGCACTTGCGGCATTTCACCTAGGACTCATGTAAGTTTGCAAAGATTTATTTCATTATAATTTTTTAATGAATGTCTCATAATTTTTTATGAATGTCTTGTGATAGACAACAAAGGCAACTTCTGTGGGGAACTGTTGTGTTTGCTCTGTTTGTTGCTCAGATAGGAAAGCACAGGCACATATCAAAATTAATAATATTCAAAAAAATTAAAAAGACATTTGAAAGGATAGCAGTGTCTTGAAGTAAGACTTAGTCAGCTTTCAAATCATTTGTTTAGAGTCTAACCACTATAGGGGTACTTATAAATCTCTTTTTTTGTCTTTTAGACAAAAATCTTGGAAAATATTTTGGCTATTTAAACTGTGTGTGTGTGTGTGTGTGTGTGTGTATGTGTGTGTGTGTGAATGAGAGAGAGAGAGAGAGACAGAGACAGAGAGAGAGCACACTGTGTATGGGGTATGTGTGTATGTGTGTGTATTATATGTGTGAGGCAGATGTATGTGGTATATATGTTTGTGAGGACTGTGTATGTGTGTATATGTGTGTTTTGTGTATATATGATATGTGTATGAGGTATGTGTACGTGTGTGTGTGTTTGTGTGAGGGTATGAGTGTGTGTCTGAGAGAGATATGTGTGTATGTGAATATTTTGTGTGTATGTATGTGAGAGGTATGCATATATTTTTGTGATTGTGTGTGTGTAGGATGCATGTGGGATATATGTGTGTATGTATGTGGTGTGAGGGATGTGTATATGTGTGTGGGGTATGTATGTGTGTTGTGTGTGTATATGTGTGAGGGATATGTATGTGTGTTGTGTATGTGTGAGGTGTTACTACCATAGTGCAAGTGTGGAGGTCAGAAGACAACTATGTAGAGTCAGTTCTTATTTTTTACTATGTGTATTCAGATCCAACCCAGAAATTCCAGCTGTGTGACCAGAAAGTCTGCTCTTGGGATATCCTGATGTTCAGATTTTCCATATATGAATTCTTGTTTATATGTATCCCTTGAGAAACTGACTTGTCTTGACAAAGCTTTCTAACGATACTCTATGTATATTATAAACTACTTGTATTCCTTCCATCTAGAATTCTCAATTGTCAATATAAATTATTCTGAAAAGTTGGGGCTTTTACAGGAAACGGTGTCTTTTACACATGGCGAGAACGGCCACATCTGCATTTGTCGTGGATAATCGATCTCTAGTGCTTAGGAGCAGAAGATGTACCGTGTTGTGTTGGATCTTAACCCCGTTCACCAAGTGCCAAGTGTTCTTACAGATGGTCTACCTTGGATATTAAAAAATTAAAAAAAAATACACACTTGCCCAAGCTTCTTGTAGGAAACCGCAGCAGCAAAACCTTTTCCCTTCCTCACAGGAGGGTTCTGAGAGTTTGGGGAAATTATTTTAGGCCTTGATTTACTTAAATTTGAGTTTTAAAATTCAGCTTTATTCTTCTCTGTGGAGTGTTTCTCTCCCAGAGAGAAGCTCATGCTCTGACTGTGTCTGGCTTGGCACAGAAAATGTGGCAGGGGACACACGACATGAGGCGTGGGCCCCTGGTTTTACTTCAGAGCGCTGTGTTGGAGAAACCCTTCTGGCCAAATTATTTCTCAACCAAGTTAAGAAACTTCAAAAGCAGAAGAACATATGAACCAAGAGATTCATTGTCTAAATTGTCTTTTAATCAACCAATGGTTACCCTCTAAGTGAGTGTTTTTTTGATTATTCTAAGACAGCAATACATTTCTGAATGTTAAAGTTTTGGGAAAGCTTATTGAAATATATTTTGCTGAATCCCAGCCCCAGATATTTTTTTAGATTAGCAGCACTGCGGTGAAGCCAAAAGATTTTCACTTCTGACATTTTTTTTAGGCAGTACTATGTGGTCAGTCTAGGAAACTGTTCATTAGGGAGGTGAAAGCCATTACCTGATAAAGACATTTGGGGAAGCTTTGATTCTTTCAATAGTAGCTTAAACTCCCTTATCCAGTGGCTGTTTTCTAAGGCATAGTCTGTTCCTTTAGTGGGTGGAGGTGGCATCTCAGCAGCATCTGGCATTTTGAGGCCAAACCCTTTTCACAAAAAGCAGAATCCAGTGACACAGTTGTTTATTTTGTAGTCATGTGACCCGAAGAAGTTGGTAGCACATGAATCATCACAGCATCAAATTCAGTTAGTGTATATTACACTGTATTACATTATATATTATATATTATACATTATATATTGTATTTTATATTACACATATTATATATTTATTATACATTATATGTTATATTTTATATTATACATTATATTGTATATATTATATATTATATTGTATATATTATATATTATATTGTATATTATACATTACTTTATACATTACATATTACACATTACATATTACACATTACACATTGCACATTATATATGTCACATGCCACATGATACATGATATATATCATATATGCATATCACTGGATATTGAAGCCACTCTTTAGCAGTTGACTTCGTAATAAAACAGACCAACATTGGATAGTGGACTGCAAATCTCTGTAGGCATAAAGCATCACTTGCCTTAACAATATTTAAATTAATCGAGATCTGTCTTGGAGGCCCTTATGCCTGGGATATGGCAGAAAATTCAAACTTAATCCCCTTTGGGTCCTTCCACCCCCAGGATTGCACATAGGCTCATATAATAAATATTTCTGTGGACGCTGCTCATCAATAGCCACCTGTATGTCAACTGGGCAACACTATTGGTTTGGTATGCTGTTTGGATTAACAATTTTGTTTATGAAAAAAAATCTATTAAGCACCTGTTATATTAAGTGCCAGAAAATGACTGATTTTTGAGAATTACATTTTTTGTGTGTGTATCAGATAAGCACAGGAAAGACAGTGGCATATTTGTATTGTAAGAGGCAGCACAGTTGTATACCTATGGATTATTTCAAAATTAAGATCTCGTGTTTAATAACAAGTTGAGTTTATCTGTGATTTTATTCCACTTGTTCCTCCTTTAAATCTTAGATCTCTGTGCTTGCTGTTGGCCTTGTGTTGCTGTGTGAGTTATTCAATTTGTACTTCTCATGGGAGTGCAAGCTGGTATAAGCACTGTGAAAATAAGTACCAAGGTTCCTTTTAAAGTTAGAAATTGATCTATCATATGACTCAGCTGGGCAGGTTTCAACTGGGAACCATTCCTGGACAGGTTCTCGAGGGACTTTCTGTCCCCCTGGAGAGACACCTGCTCACCCATGTTAACTGCTGCTCGGTCCACAAGAGCTAGGAAGCAAGAAGCACCTAAAGGTCCAACCGGTGGATAGATTATGAAAACCACCAGATTGTTTGCTTATTTTAATGGTATGCCCAGCACTGAAATATCATGTCTTTCCTTAGAATTTGTTTCTGTAGCTTTCTTTTTAACTTCATGGGAGCTAGCACTGACTTCATCTCTGAGTGCTAGACAGTCTTACCTCCAATTACTGAAGCACATCTCTGAAGGCCCGACTTCTCTATGCCCACATGGTCCCTAGAGTTTGCATTATAGAGCCCTGTGTTTCATCCATCTGATTAAGGTCTGTTCTCTCTCCAAACACTGAGTCTACCTGAAATGTCCCTTCCTTCGAATGGGCTGTTTCCTCTGATGGTTGCTGCCTCTCGCTGGGACACATGCTGCAGTATCCTCCAGCAGCTCTTGGTGTATCTTTGACTATCACATAGGCCTTTGTCTAATAATAACTATGGTAGACCATTCTGGTTGCTATGAATTGCTTCCACTGTTTCCATATATTGTGAAACATTCTTTTGTGAGTGTGCTCATCTCTCAGGAAAATTTCTGCTCTAGGTCAATACTTCTTCAAATTCAACATGGATATAGTTATTTGAGCAGGGATGTGTGTATGTATATCGAAGGATCATGTGCCCTAAAGAACATACTACAAATTTTCTCCTAAATGTTTTGGCATGTGTGTATTCAGCTGTGTCATGCAGGCTCTGTTCAGTATGAATGGATTCTTACTGGTACCTGTTCTTTATCTGACTGTGGTAAGTGATTATACGTTATTTCACTCACATCATGTATTAACCCTAACCTCTCCAGTTAAGAAGCCGTTTGTTTTACTGTCTAACAATTCTTACTTATTGGCTTCCTCTACCTATGAATGTAAAGAAATACATACCTAACTTGTCAATTCTCGCCTGGCAGGATAAGCAGGTGTTTGTTCTACTTAGATTTACTTTACCTCTTTGTCCCCTCTATCCCTGTCATATTGGGGACTTGTTTGGAGTTACTTCAATTCCCACTGTGTTTCCTACCCACTTAGGTCAAGACTTGTCTTGGTCCATTTGGACTGCTATAACAAAATACTTTGTCAAATGCTTTTTTAGCATCTAATGAAATGGCCTTGTGCTGGTTTTGTTTGAGATTGTTTGTGTAGTGCATTACATTGATGGATTTCTGTATATCGAACCATCCCTGCATCCCTGGGATGAAGCCTACTTGATCATGGTGAATGGATATGTTCTTGGTGAATGGTTTGGATATGTTCTTGGATTCAGTTGGTAAGAATTTTATTGAGTATTTTTGCATCGATATTCATAAGGGAAATTGGTCTGAAGTTCTCTTTTTTTGTTGGATCTTTGTGTGGTTTTGGTTATCAGCGAAATGGTTGCTTCATAGAACGAGTTGGGTAGTGTTCCTTCTGTTTGTATTTTGTGGAATAGTTTGAAGGGTATTGGTGTTAGATATTTGAAGGTCTGATAGAATTCTGCACTAAAACCTGTGCTTTTTTTTTTTTTTTTTTTCGTTGGGAGACTGTCAATGACCACTTCTACTTCTTTAGGGGTTATGGGGCCATTTAGATGGTCTATCTGATTCTTAAACTTTGGTAGTTGGTATCTAAGAAATTGTCCATTTCATCCAAGGTACTCTCTTTTCCCACATACATGTATTCAACAAGAGTGACTTTAATCCTTCTCCTCAGATGTTGGACCATGATTTGCATATGTGACATTTGCAGTAGCCTCTTGTCTGGTTTTCCAAGAGTCTCCTTACCTTGCCAAGGCTGCTTGTATGGGAGAGAGAAGGTCACTTTAGGTTCCAGAAATCTGTTGGGGCAGAGTCCCACCTAACACCACATTGTTTAGACACATGTTGCTAGGTTAAGTGCAGAAGTGCAGCCCTGGTGAATCTCACATGGGTCCTGAGGAACGAAAACTGCAGTGGCCTCCCACCAACCTGCCATTTTGAATCTAAGCATCCCACCCTGTCATTTAACTCCCCCTGGCATGATAAGCTTTCTTTTCTACTAGATTTTCTTTTCCATTTTTGACACCCACTCAGTTTGTCATAAAATTCCAACAGAGTATTCTACCATATTTCATTTATCCCAAGGTTGTCTCTTGCCCATGCCTGTTAATTCTGTGTCCTATACCCATCCTTTAGTTTCGCATCCTTTACAGTTATTTCAAGTGGTGCTCCATTTCCCAAGCTCTTACATTGTGGGAACACTTCTCTTACGTTCTGGCTGGTTTCTCCATGCCATTCCGCAGCCGCTCTAGGCTCTATTGATACTTGTATTTACCTCACAACCCATCATCCCCACATTGTGAAATCTTGGTTGGTAGAGTGCCTAGAGCCATTGTTTCTATCAACTCCCCCTTCTCTCCTTCATTAAAAAACAAGGCTCATTTTAACTTGTCAATTTAGAGACATACTTTCCACTAAGTGTGTAAGCACAGAGAAGTTCCCACTGCCCTGATGTACTGATCACACAATAAATACATCCCATTAAAGGAAATAAATTTGTATTAACACATGAAAACCACCGACAGCATACATGCATGAACACACACAAACGCCAACACGACCCCTTCATATTTTTAGACTTACTCCACCTCTGGGAACACAGTCTAACAAAAAATTCAGAATATGCTCTTGATTGCATTAACACATTCCTTATAGTTGTAAACTATGAGAAAAAAAACGAGTGCTCACCATTAGGGGACAATTAAGATGCACCTCTTCTGAAATATTTCATATTTAAACGACGACTCTGAAGTTCATTTGGAAGACATAAGAATTATATTTGTTATAATTGAAAAATGGAGATACTAAACATTAGCATAAATTATAATTTTAAGTGTATTTTTATATTTCTTTTTATTTAATCTTTTTTTTTACACTCCAGATTTTATTCCTCTCTTAGTCCATCCTCTGACTATTCCACATCCCATACCTCCACCCTGACCCCCTGTCTCCACGAGGATGTCCCCATCCTGCCACCCCTCCACCCCCCAGACCTCTAAACTTCCTGGAGTCCTGAGCCCCTTGAGGGTTATGTGCATCTTCTTTGACTGAACCCAGACACGGCACTTCTCTGCTGTATGTGTGTTGGGGGCCTCATATTAGCTGGTGTATGCTGCCTGGTTGGTGGTCCAGTGTCTGTGAGATCTCGGGGAATGGAGGAGGATGTCTAGGTTAATTGAGACTGCTGGTCCTCCTACAGGGTTGCCCTCCTCCTCAGCTCTTTCCAGCTTTCCCCTAATTCAACCACCGGGGCCAGCAACTTCTGTCAGTTGGTTGCATGCAACTATCTGCCTCTGACTCTTTCAGCTGCTTTTCCGGTCTTTTGGAGGGCAGTCATGCTAGGTCCCTTTTTGTGAGCCCCCCATAGCCTCAGTAATAGTGTTGGGCCTTGGGGCCTCCCCTTGAGTTGGATCTCACATTGTCTGTCCCTGGACCTTCTTTTCCTCAGGCTCCTCTCTCTTTCTATCCCTGCAGTTCTTTCAGACAGGAACAACTATGGGTCAGAGTTTTGACTGTGGGATGGCAACCCCATCCCTCACTTGATGCCTGTCTTTCTGCTGAAGGTGGGCTCTACAAGTTCCCTTTCCCCACCATAGGGCATTTCATCTAAGGTCCCTCCCTTTGAGTCCTGAGAGACTCTCACCTCCCAGGACTCTGGTACATTCTGGAGGGTACCCCTACCTCCTGAGGTTGCCTGTTTCCCTTCCTTCTGCTGGCCCTCAGGACTTCAGTCTTTTCCCCTCACTTAATACTAGATCATGTTCCCCTCTTCCTCACCCCATCTGCTTTTCCTCCCATGTCCCTTCCCTCCTCTCCCCTTATGATTGCTTTCTTCTCTCTCCCAAGGTTGACTGAGGTGTCCTCACTTGGGTCCTTCAGCTTGTTGACCATTTTTGAGTTCTGTGGACTGTATCTTGGGTATTCTATACTTTTTTTTTTATAATATCTACTTATCAGTGAGTACATACCATGCATGTCCTTTTGCATCTGAGTTACCTCACTCAGAATGATATTTTCTAGTTCCATCCATTTGTTGGCAAAACTCAGGACATGTCTTTATTCTTAATAGCAGAGTAGTATTTCATTGTATAAATGAGCCACATTTTCTGTTTCCATTCTTCTGTCCTGGGACATCTGGGTTGTTTCCAGCTTCTGGCTCTCACAAACAGGCCCACTATGAGCATAGTGAACATGTGCCCCTGTGGCATGGAGGGGCATCTTTTGGGTATATTCCCATGAGTGATATTGCTGGGTCTTCAGATAGATCTGTTTCCAATTTTCTGAGAAGCCTCTAGGTCAATTTCCAGAGTAGTTGTATCAGTTTGCAACCCCACCAGCAATGAAAGTGTTCCTCTTTCTCCACATTCTTGCCAACATGTGTTGTCACCTGAGGTTTTGATCTTAGCCGTTCTGATTGGTGTAAGATGGAATCTCATGGTCATTTTGATTTGCATTTCTCTGATCACTAAGGACTTTGAACATTTCTTTTAGGTGTTTCTTAGCAATTTTGAGATCCTTCTGTTGTGAATTCTCTGTCTAGTTATATACCCCATTTTTTGGTTTGGTTGTGTGAGGTTTTGGTGGTTAGCTTCTTGAGTTCTTTATATGTTTTGGATATTAGCCCTCTATCAGATATGGGGTTAGTGAAGTTTTTATTTTTCCCAATTTGTAGGTTGCTGATTTGTCTTATTGACTCTGTCTTTTGCCTTACAAAAGCTTTCCAGTTTCATGAGGTCCCATTTATCAATTCTTGATCTTAGCCATTGGAGTTCTGTTTAGGAAATTTTCTGCTGTGTCAGTGAGTTCAAGGTTCTTTCCCACTTTCTGATCAATTAGATTCAATATATCTGATTTATGTTGAGGTGCTTGTGATTCACTTGGACTTGAGCTTTGTGCAAGGTGACAAATATGGGTTTACTTTCATTTTTCTACATATCGATATCCAGTTAGACCAGCATCATTTATTGAAGGTGCTTTCTTTTTTCCATTGCATATTTTTGGCTTCTTTGTCAGAGATCAAGTGTGCATAAAAATGGTCTGGAAGGAGATGCACATGCATTCTCAGAATGATTAACTTGTGGCATGGTTTTTAATATGGGTAACATTTTAGAATAAACAAGAGTTTTAAAAAAATCATCAAGGCTGGTACTGGAAAGATGGCTCAGTGCTGAAAAGTGCTTTTGGTTCTTGGAGAGGGCCTGGGTTTCTATTTCATCATCCATGAGGAACAGATCACAAAGTTCTGTAACTCCAGCTTGACTGATGTAACATTCTCAACTGGCCTCCACAAGCACCTGCATGCATGAGACTAATACACATAGAGAGAGAAGCACACACACAAATAATAAATAAAACATTGAATCGTATACTGTTTCTTGATATGCAGCATAATTCCATTTAAAATTAAAAGTGCACATCAGTGATGCTTACAAGACTGAATACACTTAGTTGAGCCATCAATCAATAGCTTTTTCTTATATTTTTCCTTCTGCAAATGGCTGCAAGATGCAAAATTAGAAACTCAAAAATATTAAGAGCTTTCAGATTGAACGATATAGGGATACGATGTAACTCAGTGACCCGCAACAGTCAAAGACCGCGTAACTGTTATGAGGAAAGGAAGGTGCACATGACATGGTGATGGCACGTCACAGTTTAAAGCAGACAGGAGGTTATTGCAAGCATTATGTCCAAGAATATTGTGGAATCTGTATGATATGGTGGATGGCTAAGAGTTTTCACATCAATGTTATACTCTGGACTTGATTCCTTCTTTGCCTGTTACCAATGAAATAACTATACAAAGTTTAACTTCTTATGAGTCTTTGCTCTGTTGAAAGTGAGACCACAAATTCTTGTTTGTGGTAGACACTGCATTGTTAACTCATAGCCATCCTACTCTCTTCTCAGTTTACCTCTCTAAGCATGCATACATTCTTTCATATATATGTGGACATATACAATATGCTGCTTGCCTGCAGTTCTAATGGCCATAATGTTATATATATGTGTGTGTGTGTGTGTGTGTATGTATGTGTATATACATATATACACATATATATTTGAATATACAAAATACATTCATTAAAAATGTGGTGACCCTCTTTTCTTGAAATAGCTTATTACAATAGATCAGATGTGATGTTAACATTTGCTTTGTTGCTTGTTTGTAGAGCAGAAAGATAGTCTTTGGTTTTGACAGCCCTACCCTGGGTAACATCTGTTCTGTGAGATAATACAGATCTCCACTGTTTAATTTGAGTTGTCCAGTCTGGTCCTTGCAGCTAAAACCTCTACAGAAGTTCACATTAAATGAGAAACTGTATTGAGCATTTCACACAAAAGTGATCCTAGCAGTCAAGAGTATAGGCTAGACCACTTTCTTCCTGTGCTAAGGATATAATCTTGAACTAAACACTTGAGTTCCCTGCATTGCATATCCTCACTTGTAAAATCATATCTGCTTAATAAGGTTTTCCTAAAGTGTATACAGATAAATAAATTCCCATGAAAATGTCTGGCTTCCATGAAATCCTTGTATTGGCACTTAAATATTTTTTGTAGCGTAGTAAGAGCTCAATAAATGATACATGCTATTGTTTCATGTTGATGGCTATGATGGTATCTCAAAGGTGCAGACATATTTTGTGTTACAAACTCATGACACTTAGCTTCGAAGTTAGGATGCTTTCTGCCATGCCTTGTTACTGACATTTCAGGAATCTCGAGCAAGTGCTTATCAATGTATAGGTACCACAGTATTATTACAGGTAACCCAGCCTACTATAAAAGAAGGTTTCTTGCCCCTCCTTGCTCTCTCTCTCTCTCTCTCTCTCTCTCTCTCTCTCTCTCTCTCCACCCTCTCTCTTTTCGAGACAGGGTTTCTCTGTGTAGCCCTGGCTGTCCTGGAACTCACTCTGTAGACCAGGCTGGCCTCGAACTCATAAATCTGCCTCCCTCTGCCTCCCAGAGTGCTGGGATTACAGGCGTGCGCTACCACCGCCCAGCTCTCTCTCTCCTCTCTCTCTCTCTCTCTCTCTCTCTCTCTCTCTCTCTCTCTCTCTCTCTCTCTCTCTCTCTCTCTCTCTCTCTCTCTCTCCCCCCCCCCTTGTCTCCCTGTTCCCCCTCTTTCCACGTGGTCACGGCCATCTCTCTATCTTCTCTTTCTCTCTTCTCTATCTCCTTTTTCCCTTCCTACTTTTCTGTAATAAAGCATTGACACTATGAACTGTCTCTTCTTCTCAGAACCCGCTGTGTTAGAACATGAAGCAGGCCTCAGCGGTTTCAGCCACCAAGAAAGGATCCAGCCTCTTCTCAGCCAGGCTTCCTCAACAGGTACCTGGGAGGCCCTTGCCAGAATGGCACCGCCTTCTGAGCAAGGACCCCCCTCCCTCCCTGCTAGCTGGGCAGCTTCTCTTCCACAGATATTTGGGCACCCGCTGTCCAGTCCCTACCCCGTGTGGTGCTCAGTGCGCACCTAGCTGCTGTTCCCTGCTCTGCGAGCTCCAACCTTCTCCTTAGCCGGTCTTCTCCTTAGCCGGTCTTCTCCTGTGTGGCCCCTGAAGCCACCCCTGCTTTTTTCCCACACTTTCCATATCCTGATACATTTTAAAACAATGTAGTATTTAGAATCCTTTGTAAAGTTCTGGAGCAAGTTTTTTGGAATATAGTATATGTCTTAGTCAGGGTTTCTATTCCTGCACAAACATGACCAAGAAGCAAGTTGGGGGTCAAAGGGTTTATTCAGCTTACATTTCCACATTGCTGTTCATCACCAAAGGAAGTCAGGACTGGAACTCAAGCAGGTCAGGAAGCAGGAGCTGATGCAGAGGCCATGGAGGGATGTTTCTTACCGGCTTGGTTCCCCTGGCTTGCTCAGCCTGCTCTCTTATAGAACCCAAGAATACCAGCCCAGGGATGGTACCACACACAATGGGCCACCCCCCCACTTGATCACTAATTGAGAAAATGCCCCACAGCTGGATCTCATGGAAGCATTTCCTCAATTGAAGCTCCTTTCTCTGTGATAACTCCAGCGTATGTCAAGTTGACGCACAAAACCAGCTAGTACAGTATATTTTGGGTACCATCCCTAAAGCTTTGTTTTTTTGTTATTTCATGACTTATTTTGCAAAAATTTCTTACATTGTTTATAAAATCTCAAGTTCTAAAAAGGAGTAAAATCACTATCAGACTCTATATGGTAATCTGAAAGGCATAAAGAGGTCAAGGTGGCTTTGGATTTCTATGATCTGAGAGAGATGCTAAACACTTTGGATACAGGAGGTTTTGTGACAGCCACTCAAGGAGATGCATTGAATAGGTCACAATAATTATAGTAATTAGCTTCTTCTTGGCTGCAAAATAAAATAGAAGGCATTTTATTATTTGGGAATGGTTTGTTTAGGTGAACTACATATAAATTCCACAGAAGAATACATTTAGAGAGAATTGATATACCTGATAGTGGAGCTTTTATATTCTGTAAGTTTTTAGAGCCTACAGAGTAGCCAAGGGTTTTAGTAGCATAAGAAAAAGATAGGAAAATATCCATGGCGTAAGATGTGTCCCTATGATGGGCTGCAGTGTATACTTATTCAACTTCAGCAGCAATGGCCAACAGAAAGTGTGAAATGACCAGTGGGAACAGTAGCAGTAGGCAAGACTTAGTGATGGATGGAATGGGTCAAGATGTCTGAAATGGGTGCCCATCATGACTTTAAACTGAGGAGACAGGGAAGACGCACATTTAAAGAACCACAGACAAGTCATCTCAGTCTAGCTCTGAAGGATGTAGTTAAAGCAATGGGCCTCAGAAGATGAATAGGATTGAGTCTGAGTATAATGTTTGCGTTTGTATTGAATCCGCTCCTGACATATGAGGGATCTTATGATAAAATAGAGCCCAGTGTACAGCATAGACTTTAAAGAATATGGAAGGAAAAGTAAAGTTACAAGTGAACATTACTTATTTAATAATAGTAAAATTCTCAGATCTATATTTTTTATTGTGTGGTAATAAAATAACCACTGTATCATTTTGTCATATATATATATATACACACACACACATACATATATATATATATTTGTATGTAGGTTGACATTATGCATAAAGTGCGAAAAATTAAAAAGACACCGAATTTAGTAATTTTTCTGTAAGTATGATTAACAAATTGATGATAAAATGCAAGCATTTTTAAAGAACAGAACCTAGAAAGTTTTTAATATTGGATACCCTCTATGTTTTCTAGAGAGCTGTTTATAGTAATGGAGTCATTCGTTTGGGGAAACCTGCCATTAATATAAGAGATGTGGTAAGGCAGAGGCAGGGATGGTCTTCCTTTGATAGAGCCCATGATGTAACATTACACGCCAGACATGAAAACCATTGGCAGGAGTTCTGAAAAAGCAGATCTGTCAGAAGTGTTAGTAATTTTGAACAATTATAATACTTTCTGTGTTTGCATGAGGGGAACTGAAAAGATTAGGAGACATGGACCATGGGTCTCTGCATGCTGCTGCTGAAGTCTCTAGGAAACTTCTTTAGGTCAAGCCAGTGATTCGTCTTGATTGCTAAAGCATCCAGTGGAAGCCATGTTCAAATTGGCTATTTATTTTTCCCTTATATGAGGCTTTGGAGCATTTATAAGAAATTAGTTGATTATAGGCATACAATGGCATCACTCACAGACTCCCACTCAACTGAAGAGGTTGGGGGTAAACTCTTCAACTGTTCCTCCACTGAAGTCGAGGGTGAGTTAAGTAAGTAATTTTCTTGTAAAGTGGCACATGGGACCATGTGCAATAGCTCTGTGGAAAAAGCTACAACGAACCATTATTAGCATTGTTACTACCAGCATTAACGTTCTCCTAGTTCTTATCCACTCTACTCTTGACATGGAAGTGGTCAGTACCGAGGAGCTGATGACTTCACTTTTGCAAATTTTCTTTGGTAAATCTTTCCCCTGGCATCAACATTTAATTAAAGTATTGTCAGATTCCTTTTTGCTTTCCTTTGACTTTGATTATTTGAACTTCAACTGCCTTTAGAGAGAAAAACAGGGTCGTATATTACTCACCAGCTCACATCTGTTGCTGTTTAAAAGACTCAGATGCCAAGAATTTTATGAAACATTACTTAGTAATGACTCTGGAGTTGAAGAGCCAATGCATCTTGCACTCACAGAGAAGGGCATCCTCTGTTGTCCAAGTTGCTGTGATATTTCCTCAGTGATTTGCTTAAGATAGAGACTTACATTATGAATAAGGTATTAAGACATAGAAAGAGGTTGATCCAAAATGATAGTTCTAGACAATTATTGACAATGGAAAATGAAAAAAGCAGGAAATAATAAGAAACTGGTTTCATTCTCATCTTTCACCAAAACCTTTTGGTGTCTCACTTTATTTTTTGTAAAGTGAAGAAATTTAATAACTGAGTAATGTGTACTCACATCAAGTATCAGTCTTGCTTTTATTTAAATTTAAAGTAGAAACAAGGTTCAATTTTCTTTTTCTGCTTCAAGATGCAACCTGGGTTAACCTGACACTATTAAAAGCTGTGAGAGTCATGACTATAACTCATAAATTTAGGTCTTTGTCTGAAAACATAGTTCTAGGAATATTAATATAAAGTACTTAATGCAAGAATGACTCAATTAAGATTAGTGTCTGTGGACGTAGTTGTCACATTGATGAACATTATTATCATACTAATGTCAAGAGATACAACCCAGAGTCCTATTAATGCTTTCTTCTTTGTATCTTTGAATACACAGAACCCTCCAAATCTTTCTGTTTCTGATTTCGAAGTGTTCACTAGATGAGTTTTTTTTTCTCGATATATTCTTTATTTACATTTCAAATGGTTTCCCCTTTCCTGGATCCCCCCTCCTTGAAAGTCCCATAAGCCCTCATCCCTCCCCCTGTTCCCCAGTCAACCCCTTCCACGCTTCCCTGTCCTGGTATTCCCCTACACTGTTGCACTGAGCCTTTCCAGGACCAGGGGCCTCTCCTTCCTTCTTCTTGGGTGTCATTTGGTATGTGAATTGTTTCTTGGGTATTCCGAGCTTCTGGACTAATATCTGTTTATCAGTGAGTGCATACTGTGTTCTTTTGTGATTGGGTCACTTCCCTTCATAGCAGCCCTATTTATAATAGCCAGAAACTGGAAAGAACCCAGATGTCCCTCAACAGAGGAATGGATACAGAAAATGTGGTATATTTCCCCAGTGGAATACTACTCAGCTATTAAAAACAATGAATTCATGAAATTCTTAGGCAAGTGGGTGGAATTAGATGAGTCTTAAATTCCCTTCTATTTATATAATATGCTTGTCTTACATTTGCAGGTTTGAAGAAAATTTGAACCGAAAAAATTTAATATTGTAGCAATCTTAAAATTTATTTAAATATATCATAGTTTTCTTCCTACAGTTTAACATTTACTTCTGAGAGATTTGACTCTCACAAAAATTTTATAAATTTTCAGAATTGTAATATAGACATATATTTATTTGATACATAAATATGTGATAGTATTAATTATTTTTTACCACAATACCCAGGAGGAATGATTTCTTTCAGCTTACAGTTTGAGGGTTCAGTGCCTGGTTTCTTTCTCCTTCCTCTTTTATTGATTGCTGAGGCTAACCTTTCAAGCCTTTTTACTTGACTGACGTCCCTATTCATTTGAGTTTTAGTTCCATCTTGCTTTCTGTTAGCGATTCTATGTCTTTGTTAAATTTTACTTTCATAGGTTGAGTTGTTTTCATTATTCCATCCAACTATGTTTTCATGGTCTTCATTGAGATACTTATTCATATCCTCTTTAAAGACCTTGAACACAGTCCTCATTACTGTTCCGAAGTCCTTGTCCTGTGCTTTAGCTAAGCCGCTTTTTTCGGGGAGTATTTCAATAGAGACTCTGGCTTTTGGAGGAGACATGTTGTCTTGGTTTCTTCCGTGTCCGGTTTGTGATACGGACATCTGGAGTTATGCTGTTTATGGTATTTCTTGATGTGGATATCAATTCTCATTCTTTGAATGGATATTTGGTT
This sequence comes from Apodemus sylvaticus, assembly GCF_947179515.1. NCBI lineage: Eukaryota > Metazoa > Chordata > Mammalia > Rodentia > Muridae > Apodemus > Apodemus sylvaticus. Next base: position 49,955,790 of record NC_067494.1, read on the forward strand.
TATTGGTTGCTGTAACCCTGATCTGACAAGTTTTGGACCAGCAGAATGATGTTTAGTTTTCAGTACAGGGACTGCTCTGGGTTTTCGGGTTCAGATTTGAAGTTTTGGTTGGCACTTTGGTTTCAGACTATAGACAGTTCCAGATTGGTGCGGTGGGGTAGTGGAGGAGGCGATATGCTCCCAGACAACGCTAGGAGGCTGACTCTGGAAATCTCTTACCCATGACTCAGGGTTTGTCTCCACGAAGTGTTCTGCATCCGGCCATGAGCAGAAGCAAACTCCGAGGAAACAGAGATGAGCTGGGGGGAGGGGCTGAGTCTTTCAGCAGCAGCTTGACTAGAGGTACCCTAAAGAGATCAGAATAGAGGAGGAGTGCACAGATAGTCTGCCTTGGTTCCAGAGCGGGAGCTGTGAGGTGCTTTGTGGGGTGCTTGGTAGAGAGTAGTTTTGTTGAAAGAGGTGAGCTGGTCATAGTGGCTGAGAGGGAAGGATGACAGGGAAGGACTGGGATTCTAGGTCCACACAGGGAATGCCTTAACCTAGGTATCTCTTAATTCAGTCAAGTTAACCGAGTTAATATCACATTACACACTGAGAAAACTTTATACAATTTCCTCTCACGAACTAATAGCTTGGGGAAACTTATATGTGAGAATCAGTGAGAAATACACCAAATGAAGCTATTTGAGTCTGGGCTTTTATCCTAAATATACAACCCCCCCCTTTCCTTGCCTGTCCTGTCCCCTTTATCCCTTCTTCCCCTCCCTTCCTTTCCCTCCCTTTCTCCTCTTCTCCTTCCTCCCTCTTCCCTTTCTCCTTTCATTCTTTTTTCTTCCCTTTATCTCTCCTTCCCCAGATCCCTATTCTATGCCCATCCCTTTGCTCACTCTCTCTGTTTCTGTCTGTCTGTCTGTCTGTCTGTCTCTCATCTCTTTTACTTTTTCCTTCTTTCTTATACTGGCGAATAAACCCAAGGCTTCATACACGGTGGTCAAATATTTTACCATTGAGCCCCTCTCAGATTTTGGCACACTACATACACTTTTATTAAAGTTTTCTAAATGATTTTAAAAAACTGAACATTTTATGTATTAATTAGGTTCTTCACTTGGCTATCTTTCAAATAGCCGATTTCATCCATTTTTAAATTTTAATTTGTATAGTATTCTCGCCAAGCTAATCTTCTCATTCAGCAAAAGTATTGTACAAAAATTCACATAGGATGATAAAAAGAAAGTCTCCCAGATTCACTAGTCAGGTCTGTTGAGACCCACACATTATCTTTGTATTAGATGAGGTCTGTACAAATTCTGTTCTCAGTTTTGCAAATGTATCTTACTTCCTGAGAGAGAAGTGTTGATTTATATATTGACCATAATGACACATGGTGTTCTACAGATTTATTTGTATTTATTATTATTATTATTATTAAATTGTGTGGATGTTTATGCATGCATGCATATTACAGTGCATGTGTAGAGGTTGGTGACAACTTTGTAGAGTCTCCTCTCTCCTCACACTTTCCTGTGGTTGCTGAAGGAACTTGGGCTTGCCAGGCTTTTTGGGAAAGCACTTTTATTTGCTGAGCCATTTGTTAGAGCTAATGTCTGCTATAGGCAGTTATAAAGGCAACAAATAAACTGTATACTGCTATCATGAGCTCAACCTATTTTTGTAAAGTTGTGACCAACACCATCCTATTCTTACGTTTACCTAAAATGTTTGTGTCTGTGTGAATCTGTGCATACACATATATACTTACTTTTTAATAGATTTTCACCTATTGTAATTAACATTGGTATGTCTAAGTACAACTGAACATCATTGGTGAACAATAGGCTATAACACTCAAGTGTTGTAGTATAGAAACATCTCAAAAAATTTAATAAGTTCCAAGATATTTGCTTAAAACTTATTACATAGATTACTAATTTCTACCTTCAATATCTAATATTAAATATCTACTTTGAAAACACAATACATATTTCCCTTCAGCATTTGATTGTAGATTACTTCCAAATGGTCTGTTTTCAAAGTGGTGGTTACATAAACAGTGATATGATTTTTTTTCATAGGACTTAAAAGAGGAATGAACTGTAGTTAGTATTATAAGTAAATAGAGTAGACCATTAAACATCTGATATCTCATCGATGCGCTAACAGTTTAACTAACTTAGTATCTGATAAAGTTGTCAAGTGTGGAAAACTGATGAAGACCTTCCTCTTCACAGAGGTTTTATAGCAAATAAAAAGGAAAATCGAATTCAGCTAGTTTTCCACATGGAAAAATTTGCCCTTTCTATTGTTTTTAATGAAGAATTAGCTATCTTAATGATAAATCTGATGCTCTTTTCTTGTTTTTTACACTTAAACTTTCTGCCTAGTTTCCCCTTTCCTTTCTGAATCCTGCACATTGTATCTCCAGGAGCCCTGGCTCTGTTTTGCATTTTACTGTTTACTACTTCAATATAGATTTTTCTTCTGTACAGCTTTCCTACTATTGTAGGTTGGTGACGAACTGTCACAAACATCTTTCAGAAGGCGTCATTCTTGTCCTTGCTGCTGGGTGTCCTACTGGAAGTCTGTCCTCCAAGCGAAAGCACACCTGAAGGCTAATCTCAGATGAAGATGGTCGCCTAGTCACAGATCCTTTTAAGCAGCAGGCTGACTTAGAGGCTAAGGCCAGCCTGTGTTTCAGCTGGGACAGCTCTCAAGGGGGGTCACCACGCATCCTCACGTAAAAACCTCTAGGGTTAGCAGATGGACACAGAGGCCGGATACACAGAGACGAGACTGTGCGCCTTTGCCCAGGGTTGGCCCATGCGCAGTCGTCCTCAGTAGGCACCACGCTCAGTGTTCCCTTTCAGATCCTACGCCCAGGGCGCTCTGTATGTGGCTGTCAAGTTTTGTTTTTCTTTCAAGCTATTTTCCTTCATGTTGCAATCTCAAATGCTTTTGTACATCAGAAGCTCTCTCTTGTGTCCTCTGCTCCTTTGTTACCTACTGATTTCACACTTGCGTGCTGTGAATGTTTATGAAATTGCCAGCTCAAATTCCTTTTTTTTATTGTCAAAATTTCTTTAATCTTCACACCTAACACCCTACATAATTATTTGACTTCAGCATTACAGTGAACAGAAACATGATCAGCCCCTTAGATTATCCTCAAACTTTAGAATACTTTATTTTTTCCTTCTGCTCTTTCATCTACTGCATCAAGTTTCCTTCAAATCATACAATTTTTCTTAAAGTAAAAGATCTCAAGTGCGTTTCTACTGTTGCGTACTTAGCTATTCATTGTATTCATTCACAAGTGTATAACTGAGCATCTACTATACCAAATGCCAATTACCAAACATTCACTGAATAATTGGAGACCTGAATAATCTGTGCATTTAATTCTTCTTTTCTTTGCTCTAACACCACATGCATCTTTCTTGGAACAGTTGTGATCACACGATACTCAGAATACTTATGCTTAAAAATCTTACATGGTTCATAACTTTCTGTAGAATATAATTCAAGATATTCAGCTTGTATTTGTAGTTTATTTCAAGTCTAAAACTTTATTCATCTCCCCTATTTTCTCCATTTATAATGTTTATTGACTTGAATGAATATACAATTACATACTTACATGGTGCTATACATATCATTGATTTAAAAAGGTTGAATTAAGTTTCAAATTTAGTAAATGTGAAAGATCGCCCAATATCTGTTTCTAACTCAGTCGATAAAATATAGTGGCATAGTAATAATTAATGTCCTGCACATAAACATATAGCAGGAAAATATATATATACATATAGTAATATATACAACATTACTATTTGAAACTTTATTTTCCATAAGAAACATGTTTTGTACATGAAAGCTATGTCCCTAGTATAAAGTAACATGCTTTAAATGTAAAAAGAAATGAGTATATTGAATGAAGAATTATTTAAAATCATCCCAAGTATTAAGTTGTTTTTTCAATCTTGCTAACTCTATTTTACCCCCAGTCTTAAACTGATCCTGGTTTGGGCTCAGTAAGATAAATCAATAAACACTTGGCCTCTTTTGCAATATGTTCTCAATTTAAATATCTTATGGGAAGATATTTTTTGGTATATTACTGGTAAGAGGGAAATTTTGTCTCAACTTTTAAAATAAATAAATGTTTGAATAATTGTATGATTTAGGTTTTTGCAAGATATTTTAATGTCAAAGCAAACTTTTGCTTTTAAATAGTTTTGTGAAAATGAGATTGTAGCCTCAGTTCTTACCTGCTCCATGGAAGTCTGCTTCCAAGATTCCATCTCATACTTTGTTTTTTTTTTTTTTTGTTTTTTTTTTTGTTTTTTTTATTCGATATAATTTATTTACATTTCAAATGATTTCCCCTTTTCTAGCCCCCCACTCCCCGAAAGTCCCGTAAGCCCCCTTCTCTTCCCCTGTCCTCCCTCCCACCCCTTCCCAGTTCCCCGTTCTGGTTTTGCCAAATACTGTTTCACTGAGTCTTTCCAGAACCAGGGACCACTCCTGCTTTCTTCTTGTATCTCATTTGATGTGTGGATTATGTTTTGGGTATTCCAGTTTTCTAGGTTAATAACCACTTATTAGTGAGTGCATACCATGATTCACCTTTTGAGTCTGGGTTACCTCACTTAGTATGATGTTCTCTAGCTCCATCCATTTGCCTAAGAATTTCATGAATTCATTGTTTCTAATGGCTGAATAGTACTCCATTGTGTAGATATACCACATTTTTTGTGTCCATTCTTCTGTTGAGGGATACCTGGGTTCTTTCCAGCATCTGGCAATTATAAATAGGGCTGCTATGAACATAGTAGAGCATGTATCCTTATTACATGGTGGGGAATCCTCTGGGTATATGCCCAGGCCATCTCATACTTTGTAACTCGTGAGCCTCATATTCTCTCTCTTTCCTGTAATGGACATTAGGGAGTATATTAGTTTATTTTCTTCTTGTTGCAGTTAAGATAAAAATATATTTAAGGGAGCAGGGATTTGTTTTGGCTTGTATTTCCAGACACACACTTCACTGTGGTAGGGAAGGCATGATGGTAGGTAGGTAACTGATCTCATTGCATCCACGGTACAGAAGCAGAGATGAGTGCTGGTGCTTAATTCACGACTCTCTTTTATTCAGTTTGCAACCCCAGTCTATGAGTGGTATCCTACATATCTAAGTGAGTCTTCCCACCTTAGTTAACTGAGGAATTCCCTCATGAACCCTGCCTCAAAGGATGGAGATTGTACCTTAGGAAAGACACTTAAAATTGAGCTTTGGCCTCCACAAGCACCCATCCATACATCCACCCGTGTGAATACACACATATACATACACATAGGCACACACACATGCACACATGCACACACACACACACACACACACACACACACACACACACCTGCGTCCTGGTGTGTATTTATTTATCCATTCATCCCTTGATGGGAACAGTGATGGTTAATTTTAATAAGCAACTTGGTGAACTCTAAGGGATAGGCCTCTGGATACCCATGAAATATTATCTTGGTTATATTAGTTGATGGGGGTGAATCTTTCCAATGTGAATGGCTCCATTTCTTGGCTTGGAATCTTGGCCTGCATAAAATTAGCTGGGTATAACATTCATCATCTCTTTCTGTCCCTTGACTAGGGACTCCAAGTGACCAGCTGCCTCAACCTCCTCCTGCTGTGTTGAACCCCTTTTCCTGTTACACATCTTTCTCAGGATTTTATCAAAGAAACTGGCAACTAAAGCAGGTATCTAAGAGAGGATTCTGTCACATAAGCTATTTGGAAGCAATGCTTTTATCAAACACAAGTTATTCAGGTATCTCTGTTATATGGTGACTTCGATTTCTTATACTCAGGAGTGGTATCATTCTTATGAAACATCTATTTTTAGTTCTTAAACGGAGTCTCCATTGTGTTTTCTATAGGGGCACTAATTTAAATTCCCACCAGTGATATATTGGATTTATCTTTCCTGCATACTTATAGCATTTGGTATTTACAGTATTTTTCATTTTATTTTGATTTTACTTGTAGTTAACCATTCTGACTGGATGGCGATAGAATCCCAGGGTAGTCTGATTTATGTTTCCCTCATGGCTAAATATATTGAATGTTTTTAAATATATTTAATTGTCTATTTTTATTTCTTTGTAAAGAAATTGTCTATTCATTTGTCCATTTATTAACTTGATTTTTTGGCTCATTTGTTTAATTTTTTAAGCTGTTTATATATTCTGGACAATAATCCTCTGTTTGAAGATTAGCCAGAAAAGATGCCTTCCAATTTTACTGCCTTTTTACTCTGGTAACTATTGTCTTACAGATTTCCATATTACTTGCAAATATGTTCTTATCATAGAACACATATCATGCGCGCACACACACACACTATTCACAATGATTTTTAACTTTTTAGTTAACATTGGTGATGAATTAACTAAAAACTAAAAGCAGGACCTTAGAAGGTCCTGAAATGCTCAAGAGTCTGGTCTGTTTAACAAATCTCACATGGTTATTGAAGGACATAAGCATAAAAAGACTGCTTTAAAGGTGTTACTGAAGGCCATCCAATTGAAAGATAAATATATCCATAGCAACACTTTCAGCACTGGAATGTCTTTCAGCTGGATTCACTTGTTAAGTCAGGATTAGAAACTAGGTCTTTGCCTACCATGTTTGGTGTTGGAGGAGGCAGCTGGATTTATTTTGATCCTTTACAGTGTTTTCCATTTGGTTTCTTGGGGTTTGCGCAAGGATTTGTGGTGAGGGAATTGTTAAGGTGGCTCTTTTGAGTGCTAACTTCTAGCACCCAATCGGGTTGGTTGTACTCAAAAAACTATCATTTAAATAAACCATTTCATTTCATAATTTGAGCTGGTTATGGTGTTATGCACATCTGTGGAATGAAATACTGAAATACCTAGACCAACATTGTGTGTGGACTAAGAGGTGACCCTGGCCAAGGAAAGCTTTTTAAATCTTCAGAAGAGAACATTTAACAGCAAATAACAATAGATGTAGCGCTCGGAAGCTCATTAGGCAGCAGGTTTTCATATGGTTTATGTTGCTTAACCTTCTAAACAGAAGAAGGATTTTGAAATTATTAATGCTGTCAGACATAAATATGAAAATAAAGCCAGGGTAGGTCAAGGTAGTAGAATGTATAAAAGAGGGTGAGATTCATTCTCTGATTATATGACTCAAGTTTTTAGTGACTGTTCTTTTGTGCCTGTGTAGGTGTGTTTCTATGTTTGTACATGTGTGTGTGTTTGTGTATAGACGGATATACATGTATTTGGGGTGCATGTGGAGATCAAAGTTCAGCTAAAGGTATTTTTCCTCAGGCGCTGTCTGAATCCTTTTGAGACAGGGTTCCACACTAGTCTGGGCATCAGTGGTCTGGCTAGGTTGGCTGCCTAGCTAGCCACCCATCCCCACCTTCCAGTGCTGGGTTATAAAGAACTATGCTGCCGTGCTGGACTTTTTAAATACATGTTCTCTCCATCTTTGCATACTGTGCTATCTTCTCAATTCTCTAGTCTCTCATACTTAATCTGTACGTAATTATACACTAGCTTTGGAAGACTGCTGAAATAGAATAAAGTAGGAGGTGAGTTTTATACCATAAAGCCAAGGACTGACTAACTTTAGTAATATCATATGCATGTTCTGGAAAATTCCAGGGTTAAATGAATTGAGTAAGCGACAAACACAGCTACCTCTGTGTAGCACCAGTCACGCACTTTCTTAGGAAAATTAATTGCATACCTTTTCCTACAGCGTCGAACATTTTTTTCTTTCCTTAAACCCACTTGCCAAGCTTTCCTTTGGAGCCTGGGATATTAAACTGTCATCTTGCAACCTAAAAAGGACAAGAGTAAAATGAAAATGGATCTCATCCCAAATAACTAAAAGTTTTTTTGGCATTGTATAATATTTGGAATGAAACGGGTGAGCTGTAATATAACAGAGCAGAAAGCTCCTCACTGTTGTGATTTCAACTACTGCTTTTAGCCCCCAGATTAAACAGGACAGAGCATGTTTCCTAGGGCCCACAGTGAAGTAACAGTCAAAGCATCATGTTTGGAGTCAAGCACACTGTCTTTATATCTTTGCTCATTTCCAAATCTCTAAGCAAAGCTCTGTGTTAGATGAGGCACAGCCATACTGTTAGATAAAGGATGTTTCCTTAACATCAGGGTTCATTGTCACCTTGCTTTGTTGAATTATGGGGGAGATGTTACTAAAGTCTATTCTACCTGTGAGGCCAGAATTTTAAAAGCTGGAATTTGGAGTGCCAGAGACAGATGTCGTCTGTATGAAACATATTTAGCCACTAGTTATAAAAGGCTTTTCTTTTTCTCTATTTCTTTGTAGTCCTTGTCTGTCTGTCTGTCTGTCTGTCTGCCTGTCTATCCATCCATCCATCTATAAGGGGTTCATTACTGGGTATGTTGCTGCTTTTGTTGTTTTAATTGTCCCTCCTTTGCATTTCAGGACACATTTGCATAAAAATAAGTCCTCTTCATTTGAAGCTTTCTCTGTTTTAGTTTCTGATGGATTGACCTCCAGTGGTAATTAGTGACGGCACAGCTTCAAAGGGCAGAAAACTACAGCCTTTATCTCAGGCGTCTGTCCATTCCTCTAATAAATCCCTTGTCTTTAGTCTCAGTGGAAGTCCTTTCTTCCATTGAGGCTTTCTTAGGGGCTCCCTTTCCCCTTCTTTTGACCTTTGGTCAATAGGCTCTTAATCCTGCTGTAATTGTGAGCTTTTCACTTGCAAGTGTCAGGCAGCAACTCTTTTGCAGACTCTGCCCAGCAGCTGAGGTCTCCAGATGTGCTTTTTGGTAAAACTATAGGTTTCCTATTTAATTCCTACTCACTCTTGAAAAAAGACAGCTTACCATTATTGGGAAGCTTCATTGATCCTTAGAATCCTAACAGATGTTCCTGCCTTGTGCTGTCATGGCATTGGGTGCATTGGCCATAATAAAGTATTGGTGCAAGTCTTTTAAAAATAATATTTAAGTCCACAGAATGTTCACATTACATTATCTCTATCCATTGCCTTAAAACAAATCTAATATTACATGTCAGGTATAACATATAGTTATATAGATGCTCTAAAATATTATTAATATATTGTACTTTAAGAATTTACAGTGAGCAATTATTGAATCAATAGATGAGTATTAATTAGCTACTTGATCATGGCATTTTTTTCAGATGTTATTGAGGATGTCCATGGAGGGCGGATGGATGGGACAACCTTTGCAAAGGAGCCTTTTGCATTTCTGGAGCTATCTGACCAGTGAGAGTCGTCTGCTTTACAATTAGCTGGGGAGAGGAAGGGTATTGGTGAGGACATGGGTGTAAGGGTCTCGGAAGAGTAAATTTGTTGTACAAAAGCGTAAAGATGGGAAAACGAGTCAGTAGATGTCAGAGGGCCAGAGTTAATTGGGTGAGGGGAACGAGCATGATTAAAATATTGTGTATGGAAAAACTTATACAGTTTACTGCGTTTTTCTTTTATTTTGAGATTATTATATAATTATATTATGTTTCCTTTCCCTTTCATCTCTCTGAGCCTCCTCAGACACTGCTGTTTGCTCCCTTTTAAATTCATGGCATTTTGAAAAATTGCTGTTACATGCAAATGTGTACATGTTTATATAGCTAGCGATAACCTGTTCATTCTGAACAATGTTACGAGTACATGTGCTTTCAGGACTGAGCATTGGTATAGAATAACTGATTGATGTCCCAGACAAGACTAGTTCTCCCACTCTCAGCACTTTAGAGTTGCCTGCAGTTCTTTTGATAGGGCTGAGGCCTCATGGGTTTTCTTCCTATCCACTTTGGCACGCCTACTGTTGTTTTCTTGTTCAACTCATGTTTAGGCAGTGATGCTTGTGAGACATTATGGGTGTGGCTTCTGATATTCCTAGGAGACAATCTCAAAGAAAACTCCCTGATCCTTTGGATCTTACAATTTTTCTTCCCTTTCTTTTGCCATATACCCTGAGAATTCGGTGTGGTAGTGTTTTGTAGATGTATCCCTTTATTTTATTGAGAGAGGAGAAAACAAGATCAAAATATATTGTATCATTTTTTCCAATAAATAAAGGAGAGTTTGAGTTGACACATCAACCCTAGACATTTTCTGTCTTTCCCGACAATCCAGGGCTATGACCGCCTCTAAATTTCACTTCAGATTCTTTTCCTTTTAGAATGATTTCTTATTCCTCAGAAAGCTATCATCCTTGAATCTCTTTTTTGGCCTTATGCTTTATGGAACTGACTTAATGTGAACTGCTTGTGTGTAAGCAGTCATATCTCAACCGCTCAACTGTAGACTCTGAGTGTCTGTCCTTGCTGATTCTTGAATCTTCTTTTTAGTATAAAATTTAAATACATTTTAGATAACACCCGCATAATATTACCACTAGCAAGTGGGATGTGGGGACCTAAACTGATTATGAGGGAAGGTTCTATCTTTAATGGTGTCCAAGCTTGCTAATAATTCTAGTCTGGTAATTTAGTATGTTCCCCTTCAAGAGCTGAGACTCTAGAATTATTTAGGAGATGGATGTCAGCTCATGAGGCTCCCTCTAGCTGAAACCAGAGCATAGAAAGGCTCAAGGTCTCCAGTTTCTGATTTTTGGGGATTGAAGGGTGTTCAATAGGTAGAATTAGGTTATTGTAAGACTATTGTGAGTATAGATTAACTATCAATAAGAAGGCATAAAATTAAGATAGCAGTTGAATACATAAGGCCAGAGATGAATAGAATCACTGCTAAAATTGTAATAGTTACAACCTATCTCCATTATGAACATCCAGAGATCCAATTCTAAAGCTATTTATCCAAAGGTACAGTATTATCTAGCAGTCTCAGAATGATTTTTCAGATCTTGTAAAGCAGCAGGAATATTAGTAGAGTTATCAGGAACATACACAGGACATTTTGTTTATAGTTATAAAAAGCATAAGAGTTCTTTAATTACAGCCATAGTGTACTGATTGTACAACTTGGCACGTCTTTAGCCACACTCAGGATTTAATGGGAGACATTTAAAACCTAGGTGACTTTTTTTTTCCTTTTAAAAGTGCAGTCTATTTTACAGACAGTTGTGAGATAGCATGAGGAGACCCTTCATGTTTGTCACATGACACTGGGAAGCTCTGTTTCCTCTTGGAGTTTTCCGTCTTGTTTTGAAGATAATAGCATATGCTATCCTAATCTTTGGAGTAGAGCAGAATGTCATGTGTGGGCCAGAGATAGAACCCAGATTCTGGGAGGAAGTTTTCCCTTAACTAGGACTCAACAAAATTTTGAAAATACACCTTTTCATATGATACTTTACATTTTAAGAGGATCCCTTGGTATTCTTCCCTTTCTAGAGTTAGCTGGGAAGTAGAAATTGGCATCTAAACCAACTGATTATGATGGAGGTGCTCATCTTCCGTGGCCACCTACACATCTCATACCTGTCTAGCTATCTAACATTCTGATTAAAGATTAGACTTATATTAATTCTTCTTTATAATTTTTGTCAACTGGAGAGCGTTGGAGTGGTCATGAAGGCAACTTGAAACATTAGCAGGTACCAATTTCCCACTGAAGTAGTGCCTCAAGACTGTACGTCTGGCAAGAGTCCTCTATTGCTTCAAAGAAGGAAGAGTTAAGCAAGGGGATTTCTTATAGTTTAACTATGTGGCATGGGATATATTAGTTTATTTTTGTAGGTCTGGCTCCCATAATTTGGAGTACATAATGATTTTACATTGGTTGATTGATGCTTGTGTATGTGGGTACCTATGCCCTGGAGTGTACCTAGAGTCAGAGGACAACTTGTAGAAGAGTCAGTTCTCTTCTACCATGTAGATTTTGGAGTGAAACTCAGGTAGTTATACTTGACAGCAAGCACTTTTACAGGTTGAATTACTTTACTGGCTCTGGTTATGTGATTTTTTTTTAATTTTTAATTTTTGAGATCATAGTATAATTATAAGAGTTCTGTCTTCCCCTCTGTTCCTTCAAACCTTCCCATATACTGCCCCCCTTGCTTTTTATTTTTAAATTTAAATATTTTTAATTTTATTGAATTAATTTAATAAAGACCTCTTTTTTCATTAACTGTTATTACACACATATATGTGCTGACTTTTAAGATGCTTTCCAGCTTCCAAGGATTCTGTGAAATTTCGGAATTCAAAAAGAAAAGCATTTGATGTACAACTTTTATTTTCATATTGTATTTAGGGTTTGTCTTACTCCAGTGGGAACTTACAAAAAGCTTTCTCTAAAGCCAGGGTTTGGTAACTCAGCCATTATTTCTCTGTAAGTTTTTGGCTTCTACTGTGATGTACACTGTGGATATTTTTTTACTTAGCATATCTATTACTGTAACACAGGTTAGAGTAGCGTAGTTATACATGCTTTTGGTTCTTTCAAAAAGTTGGATTTAGTTGCAATTTTCAACATATTTGATATATCCTAACATCGTCTTTTCCTAGTGATTGAATCTTTTTCAAGTGGAGAGGATTTATAATCATTAACATCCCGTTTGTACCTATAGCAATAATGACGTAGGGGCAGGTAGGAGGAAATTTAGTAGTACTTGCTGTGAAACATTTATGACATTCTTTTAGATAAATGTGCATATTAAACAAGCTATAACAATAGCCAGGAAATCCCAGAATCCTCTGCTTTGACAAGAACACTGGAGCATTGCAAGATGACCAGCTGAGGCAGGAAACTTAGATGAGTGAAGTGGTAAGAAGGGACGGGTTCAGTTCTGTACCCCATTTTTTAATTGGGTTGTTTGTTGGTTTTATTTTGGTGATTAGCTTCTTGAGTTGTTTATAAATTTTGGATATTAGCCCTCTGTTGAATGTAGAGTTAGTGAAGATTTTTTGTCTCATTCTGAACATTGCCAATTTGTCTTATTGATTTGTCTATTGACTATGTCCTTTGCCTTCCAGTTTCATGAGGTCCCATTTATTAATTCTTGATTTTAAGGCCTGAGCCACTGGAGTTCTGTTTAGAACGTTTCCCCTGTGCCAATGAGTTCAAGGCTCTTCCCCACTTTCTCTTCCATGAGAGTCAGTGTATCTGGTTTTATGTTTAGATCCTTAATTCACTTGGACTTGAACTTTGTGCAAGGGGACAAATACAGATCTATTTTCATTTTTCTACATATAGACAGCCTGTTAGACTAGCACCATTTATTGAAGATGCTTTCTTTTTTCCATTGTATATTTTTGGCTTCTTTGTCAAAGATCAATTGTCTTTGTGTGGTTTTATTTCTGGGTCTTCAATTCAATTGATCAACATTTCTGTTTCTGTACCAATACCATGCAGTTTTTATCACTATTGCTCTGTAGTAAAGCTTGAGATCAGGGATGGTGATTCTTTTATTGTTAAGAATTGTTTTTGCTATTCTGTTTTTTTTTGTTTGTTTTTTGTTTTTTGTTTTTTGTTTTTGTTTTTGTTTTTTTTTTGCCTTTCCAGATGAATTTGAGAATTGCTTTTTCCATGTCTATAAAGAATTGTGTTGGGATTTTGATGGGGATTGCATTGAATCTATAGCTTGCTTATGGTAGAATGGCCATTTTTAGTATGTTAATTCTACCAATCCATGAACAAGGGAGATCTTTCCATTTTCTGAGATCTTCGATTTCTTTCTTGAGAGAATTCATAACTGAGGAATCTTGAATGGCTAAGAAGCACCTAAAAAATGTTCAAAGTCCTTATTGATCCGAGAAATACAAATCAAAATGACCCTGAGATTCCACCTTACACCAATCAGAATGGCTAAGATGAAAACTTCAGGTGACAACACATGTTGGAGAGGATGTGGAAAAAGAGGAACACTCTTCCATTGCTGGTGGGATTGCAAACTGGCACAACAACTCTGGACATCAATCTGGAAGTTCCTCAGAAAATTGGAAATAGATCTACCTGAAGACCCGGCTATACCACTCTTGGCAATATACCCAAAAGATGCTCTGCCATGCCACAGGGGCATGTGTTTCACTATGTTCATAGCAGCTTTATTTGTGATAGCCAGAAGCTGGAAACAACCTGGATGTCCCAGGACAGAAGAATGGATACAGAAAATGTGGTTCATTTATACAATGGAAAACTACTCAGCTATTAAGAATGAGGACATCCTGAGTTTTGCAGGCAAATGGATGGAACTAGAAAAATATCATCCTGAGTGAGGTAAATCAGACCCAAAAGGACGTGCATATACTCACTAACAAGTGGATATTAGCAAAAAAAAAAAAAAAAAAAAAAAAAAAAAAAAAAAAAAGGAGGACACATCAGTCCTACTCGGGAGGAAGAAGAAAGCAACACAAGTGGGGAGGGAGAGAGGGAGGGAGGGACCTGGGAGGGAATGTGGATGGGATGGGAGAGACTTTGGGGGAGGAAAGAGGGGGAGAGAGGGGAACCTGATCTGACATTGAGGGAGGGTAAAAGACTAAAGCCCTGAGGGCCAGCAGAAAGAGTGGAAACAGGCAACCTTGGGAGATAGAAGGTTGGGGGGACCCTCCAGAATGTACCAGAGACCTGGGAGGTGAGAGACTCACAGGACTAAAATGGAGGGATCCTAGAAGAAATGCCTGACAGTAGGGAGAGGGAACTTATAGAGCCCATCTCCAATAGGAAGACAGAGCATCAAATGAGGGAGAGGGGGACCATCCCACAGTCACAACTCTGACCCATAATTGTTCCTGCCTGTAAGAATTACAGGGATGGAAATGGAGAGGAGCCTGAGGAAAAGAAGGTCCAGCCACAGGCCCAAAGTGGGATCCAGCTCAAGGGGAGGCCCCAGGGCCTGACACTATCACTGAGGCTATGAAGTGCTCACCAAAAGGGACCTAGCAGGACAGCATGCAGGAAGACCCAACAAGCAGTTGAAAGAATCAGATGCAGATATTTGTACCCAACCGATGGACAGAAGCAGCTGATCCCTGCTGTTGAATTAGGGAAGGCTGAGTGAAGCTGAGGGCAACCCTGTAGGAGGACCAGCAGTCTCAATTAATCTGGACCCCTGGGAATCTCTCAAACACGGGTCCACCAAACAGGCAGCATACACCTGATGATATGAGGCCCCCAACACATATACCATAGAGAACTACTGGGTCTGTATTCATTCAGAAATGATGCACTTAAACCCTCAAAAGACTGGAGGCCCCAGGGAGGTTAAAGGTCAGGTGGGGTGGCAGATATGGACATCCCTGTAGAGATAGGGGGAGGAAATACGGGATGTGGAATAGTTGGAGGGTGGACAGGGGTTGGTGGGGTGGGGAATCAAATATGGAGTGTATAAAAATAATTAATAAAAAAAGAAGGAACGGTTTGTTAGTCTTTCTCTTCCAAAAATTTAAAAGGAGATAGGCTGAGTTTGATGCAATGTGCTTGACTTCTTTTTAAAAGTATAAAGCATTTTCAATGACAATGACTCGAACTAAGTATATTCTCAAAATTTCATGCTTGACTCTTGCATAATTGTATCTGGAAGATCTGTATATATGCTTAGTTACATATGAATTTTTGAGCCTAAAATGTTAACATTTTATAAAATCCTAGATAAATATCACTTAGTGAATCTAAATTCATAGGGACATTGTTTTCATACAAATTTTTCTCATCTCATGCATTTCCACATTTATGTTAAAAGAAAAAAGTCTTATGAATTGTATTCATTAGTTTTCCTCTCTATGTTGTTGCATATATAACCCTCACTTGATGCTGTTCAATAAATCAACAGTAAGGTTTCAATATATATTTTCAAAGTTTAATTAAATACATTTTATATAGGATCTATCTTAAAAACCTATGTAAAATTGCTCAAATTATATAATTTGTTAATGAATTGCACTTCAAACAATAGTGATTGTTTCTCTGGCTAGTATTAGTATTCTATTTTGTGACAACAAAGTTAAATATTTAAAAGGAGAACAAATGACCTTAGCACTAATAAACTTTCTTAGTCATGATTTGATAAATCCCTTTATTTTATAAATCATAGGAATATTTTGTGCTGTATCTATCCCTGTAGACTGTTTGATCTACAGTTCTGTCTCACTGCTTCGTGCATCTAGAACTGTCTCATTTCACTCTCCAAGGACTCTTTGCAGCAATAAAATCTTGTGGGATTCCAGGGATAGGGAATACACACAGGAGAAACAGTAAGGGAATCCAAAAAGTGCAGGCCAGACCTTGAGATACACTGAAACTTACAGAGGATGTCTTCTGGAGCAGAAGTTGTAGAGTAGAAGACTTTAAGGCCTGGAAGGCACAGGCTTCAAGCCATTTTCTATCAGGTCAAAGGTCAATCATAGTTGGGAAAAGGCAGTTTCATTTTCAACCACAAATTGCTCTTCGTTCCTGCAAAAGAATGTGGAAAGTGCAACTGGAAGCTGGCCAGGCGCTTTGGTGGTTTTGCTTTGGGTGTGAACTGGTTCACATAGCTCTCAGTTCAGAACATAGTGTTATGTGCTGGAATTGTTATGTCACCCTGTTAGGGGATGTAGTGTCCCACTGAATACTAGTCAGTCCACGAAAGGAATTGCATTCCTAAACCTCACTCAAAGATTTTGTATGCATGTTTGTGTATATATATATGCACATGATATTATATATGTGTAAGTGCTCGGGATTGTGGGTCTATTTAGAGAAATAAAGAAATAAACACTACAAAACAAAAATTTTAATGTTTTCCAGTTTTTACTTAGGGGCAGGATTTCTCTGAATACACCATGTACCTCAAGAGGAGAAAAGAAGTACAGAGATGGTGCTTAGATAATTCTCCCACTTCTGTGACAATTTAGATTGCTTACCAGATTCAGTGTCTGTGTATTTTAAATAAGGTCTGTATATGTGAGTTTACAGTTTGATGTAAACTATTTTTTCAAAAATAGTTGAGCTATGAGGCAGTCTCTGTCTTATTGGTGTCTGTTCTATTTGTCTGTGCTTTATTAATGTCTCTCAGACTTACAGATAACAGATCTGAGCAGTGTACTTAATGTGGTTGGCTGTGAGATCATTCACCCTTTTATGTTTTCAGAGCAAGGAGCTGAGAGGGACAAGACCCAAAGGCAGAGCCAGGCGGTTTGATGCTCTCACTTGGAGCAAATTGAATCCTTGGTGCATCGTTGTCCTGTTTGTACCAATTGGTTTGTCCTACACAGTGGAGTTGACAATTACTCTTGTATTGGATAGGGGTTTTTTTGTCTGCCATAATTTTATAGCTTTCAATATCTTCAAACAATAGGCATTGAAGTATAAATTTAGTTATTAAAGGCGTTATTGAATTATTGAAGCATCATGTACTACATTCTAAGTATCATGGTAGGCTGGAAATTGTTTTGGCTCCTTGGCTGATTCCTGCTAAAGGAAACTTCAGAATTTCCTCATGATTTGGGCTGTTTTGGAGCTTATGAAAAACAACTCAAGACTCTTTTTCTGACCTGTAAACTAGCTGGACTAACCTTTGAACTTTCAACTCTGAAACTCAGCTAGCATCCTAGGCATGCTATACAGCATGACAATATTATCTTTTCAACTTTTACACAAACTGTCACAAAATATAAGAAAGAATTGTCACACTCATTTAAAATATATTCCCTAAAACACTTCAGCTTAGTTCTTGAAGAGAACTCTTGTTCTATTTACAGAAACAGGCTGTTGGTTATTTTATCAGTTGACTTCTCTTGCTCTAGCCTTGCTCAAGACCATTGGTTCTCAACCTTTCTAATGCTGTGACCCTTCAATATAGTTCCTCATATTGTGATGACCCACAACCATAAAATTATTTCATTGCTACTACATAACTATGATTTTGCTAGTGTTATGAATTGTAATATAAAAATATCTGATATGCAGGATATCTGATATATGACCTCAACAGCAGGTCACTCATAGGGTGAGCACCACTGCTTTGTAGACAAATCAAGCGACCGCCATTTTTAAGAAGCGTTGGGTCTGCCACTGAGCTGATCTGTTTCTGATCCAGGATGGTTTACATGTGCAATTAATTCACTAATTGATTTGAAAAGTTTACACTGGATTTAAATTTATGTGGATCCTTTTTATATATTGGGGTTATCATAAAGATGCTAAAGGGACATATTAAAAATGGCTCAGACTTTCTCAATTGGGCAGCTCCCCATGAGTATTTCATAGAAGGTTCTGAGAGAGATGGTGTACAGATTTCCTAGAGAGAAGAGTGGCACTGTCATCTAGACAAGCATTTCTCAAAAATGCAAACTGATGCAATCAATGATCTTTATATTATCAAAGCATAAATTAATATACTATAAATTCAGAGTATCCACATCAGAAGGTGAACTATACAAATAAGAAAAGTATGCATTTCTAACACTACACAGGAGTTATTAGACTACACTATGCATTGTGGGGAACTCTGGTCTAGAGTACAGTCTGATATATCCTAGAGAGGTCCCCACTCTAGCCTCTAAGTAAACATAGAAAAGAAGAAAAAAAATTGTGTCATGGCATCAAGTAAAATGGAGGCCATAGGTATTCTTGATTGGTTGGTAAGGTACACACAGAAGTGGGAAGACCCTAAGATATAGAGATGGAAGACACTGAACTGTAAAATGCAGAGCCAGAAGATGTAGAGCTGAAAACGTAAAGACCTTTCTATGATAGTTAGATACATCTTTGCTTAGAAGCAAAAAAGAAAGCAAAGTTAATATTTACATGATGGCAAACTGTAAGGCATCCACATCTGGGCTGTTCTTGTATTCACTATTATTATTAATGTTTCAGACACCCTAGAAGTGAGTACTAAAAGAAAGGGACTCGCGATTTGAAATATAGGAGGAAAGTGAACCAGGGTTGTTAATTTGACACAGAGAAAAACCCTGTCAGAAGATACAGGGTGATACATCAACAATTATATTAGAGAGGAAAATGTATAAAGACTTTTTTATTAGTTTTGCCATACCTAAATATCCCACATTCTGTGCCAATGCATTTGCAATGTAGGTCATTGTACTTGGAAATATTCTTTACTTGTGGCAGAAAGGTGAGAGATGCTATTATGTGGGAGTCTAAAGAAGGTTCCTCTGTTCAAAACATGTGAATGATTTGTGCTCATTCTCCCAGACTTCAGCAACTACACATGATGGTCTTTGTGCCAAAGGTAAGGTGAACAGATAGACATTTTGAACGTGTTTTCTGGGTACCATCAGCCCAAAGGGAGAATTCTGATTTACAGTCAACAGTTTCACCAAGTGACCCCTGGCAGAAGGGGTCTGCTTTCTCAGCTGGCGCTGTTACTGGAGTTCAGAGGAATTGCTCATCTGTCTCTATTTCAGGCATCTGGCAAAGGGAAAACTCCTTCAGCATTCTCCATTCCACTAACTGCTTGCAGATGCCGTCTTCCCTCCAGAGGAGCATCTGCTACTTATCTCAGGCTGTTTTCCCTGCTGTGTTTTGAAACGCTTTCCTCCCCAGCTTTCGTTTTATAAGCCTACTATTGTTGCTGTCATCATGTTTGGGGACATCAGCAGATGTGCCTGGTGTTAACCTCAAGAGATAGGCCAAAATCAGTCTCAAAGCAGAAATGGCAACTCAGTTTTAAAAAGGAAATGGAATTATGAATAAGTCTTGACCCCCCAACTGATTCACAATTATATAATATATTCAGGATATGACTCATGGGCCCAAAATAAACAGTCATCAATAATTTTAAGAAGTGTTTTTTAAAGGGCATATAAACAGTACAGAACCACAGAAATTCTTAATAGTTACTAGCTGGTGTGTGGTGCACACATATATGATAATGCTACTTATAATTTCTTAAGTGAATATCTTTGTTTTACCCTTTATAATCCTTGACAGTTTCCGAATTTTGGTGTATACCCAAATATCTGGGTCATTTCTGGGGGAATTTTCTTCATTTCCATAAAAGACAGACACATAGCTATAATATATCTACTCCAGCTCCTTCATTTGCTCTTAAGAGCACATGAAGGGTATTGAGTATGTATTAGGGAATTTATTACTTCTAGTCAATGACATCAATGGGGCACTTACTCATGAATTTGAATATTAAAGTATTTATTTAAAAGCAGGGTTACTAGTGCTATTAAAATTGTGATATTGAACTGATTAATGCCCAGTGAAATTTTCTCTAATGTAAACTGCTAATGGACATCAAGGATGAGTGTTCTATCTAACTGCAATTCTTTCTTTCAAAAGAGGAATGCATGGAGGGGTTGGGATTAGCTAATAATTTTGAGACCTTAAAGTCTATAAACAATAAAAGAATAAGATGGAATAAATATCATCATATTAAGTATACATGCCACCTACTCATATATTTTCACTAGGTTTTAAAAAGACATTATTATAGATTTAGCCAAACTTCTCTAGTCATATCCTACAGTTTTCAGACAACTTCTGAGTTTATATACTTGACTCCCAGTTGATTTCTATGTATGTTTTTATACACATGTAGTATATATGTATATAATGAAACAATGTTGAAAACAGCAGCAAAAAACCTCTATTTTCACAAAATATCTTTTTTCTTTTCTTGTGGAAAGTGGTAGTCATACATTTTCTATGATAAAGAGACTGAAGATCTAAATATTAAGTTTTATATAGCCATTATTATCTTTATAGTCTTTAATAAAACACGCCTGATAATCAGAGAGGCATCTGCCCATCTTTCTCTGTGACTTCCCATTAGATGCAAAGGTTAATTTGTGAGGTTGGGCTTTTGCTTGGGTGTAGGCCAGAGGAAAAAGGATAAAAGCCAGGCACCTTCAAGAGTGTTGTCAGGGAAACAAAACCATCATGTTCTTTGTGAAAATGAGACAAAATGGTGTTCAGCAACAGCTTGAGAGAACACTTTCGCCACCTGTACAGGGAGCTGGACCACCATGTTGACATTGCTTCCTGTACAGAGGAGTATCAGTTGCTGTCCATTGTTCCAGGAGATGGGACCACCAGTGGTAATCTCTATACTTCTATAAAAGTGATGTTATAACTTCTAAAGAGCCCAGTGCCCTTGAGATAGTCTGGGGGAAACCAGATTGTACTATTCTGTAGCTGTCAGATATTGTTCATGGTTTACAAGAAGATGATCAAAAAACCTCATCTTTTTGATTTTGTTTTGTTTTGCTTTTAATACTCTGTGTCTTACTCATTACTCCTATTGGCACAATATTTTCCAACATTTTTGGTAAATGTGATAAACACCATTTCAGTGTATTTAGTGGGATATACACAGAAGTTCTGCATTATCTGAATGTTTTTCTACTTATAATTACTTGGCTAGTGATCTTTTTTCCTTCCGATATCTCTTTAGAAAATGTCCCTGCCTCATTGTTAAGTATGCATTACATGAGTGGTTTTTATAAAGGAGAATTATAGGAATAAGTAGGAAAAATAGAAACAGCTTATGAGAGCCAATACCAAATTTGCCAACAATGGGAGCTGTATAATCATATAATTTGTTATTTTTAAAAACAAAGAAAAAAGCAAAGCACCTCTACAATAGCTACTCTTTTTCTTTTTTAAATTTTTTCTTTTTTTGTATTGGATATTTTCTTTATTTACATTTCAAATGTTATCCCCATTCCTGGTTTCCCCACAAAAACACTCTATTCCATTCCCCCGATCCCTACTCACCAACCCACCCATTACTGCTTCCCCTGCCCTGGCATTCCCCTATACTGCGGCATGGAGCCTTCTCAGGACCAAGGGCCTCTCCTCTCATTGGTGTCCAACAAGGCCATCTTCTGCTACATATGCAACTGGAACCATGGGTCCCTCCATGTGTACTCTTTGGTTGGTGGTTTAATCCCTGAGAGCTCTGGGAGTACTGGTTGGTTCATATTATTGTTCCTCCTATGGGGCTGCAAGCTTCTTCAGCCCCTTGGGTCCTTTCTCTAGCTCCTCCATTGGGGACCTTGTACTCAGTCCAATGGTTGGCTGAGAGCACCCACCTCTGTGTCTGTCAGGTACTGGCAGAGCCTCTCAGAAGACAGCTATATATCAGTCTCTTGTTAGCAAGTGCTTGTTGGTATCCACAATAGTGTCTGGGTTTGGTGACTGTATATGGGATGGAACCCCAGGTGGGGCAGTCTCTGGATGTTCTTTCCTTCAGTCTCTGCTCCATACTTTGTCTCTGTATCTCCTCCCATGGGTATTTTGTTCCCCCTTCTAAGAAGGAACAAAGTATCCAGACTTTGGTCTTCCTTCTTGAGCTTAGTTTGGTCTGTGATTTGTATCTTGGATATTCCAAGATTCTGGGCTAATATTCACTTATCAGTGCATACTGTGTGTGTTCTTTTGTGATTGGGTTACCTCACTCAGGATGATATTTTCCAGTTCCATCCATTTGCCTAGTAATTTCATGAATTCATTGTTTTTAATAACTGAGTAGTATTCCATTGTGTAAGTGTACCACATTTTCTGTATCCATTCCTTTGTTGAGGAACATCTGGGTTCTTTCCAGCTTCTGGCTATTATAAATAAGGCTGCTATGAACATAGTGGAGCATGTGTCCTTATTACATGTTAGAGCATCTTTTGGGTATATGCCCAGGAATGATATAGCTGGGTCTTCTGGTAATACTGTGTCCAATTATCTGATGTACTGCCAAACTGATTTCCAGAGTGGTTTTACCAGCTTGCAATCCCACTAGCAATGGAGGAGTGTTTCTCTTTCTCCACATCCTCACCAGCATCTACTGTCACCTGAGTTTTTGATCTTAGCCATTCTGACTGGTGTGAGGTGGAATCTCAAGGATGTTTTGATTTGCATTTCCCTGATGACTAAGGATGTTGAGCATTTCCTTAGGTACTTCTCAGCCATTCAAATTTCCTCAGTTGAGAATTCATTGTTTAGCTCTGTACCCCACTTTTTAATAGGGTTATTTGGTTCTCTGGGGTCTAGCTTCTTGAGTTCTTTGTATATATTGGATATTAGTCCTCTATCGAATATAGGATTGGTAAAGATCTTTTTCCAGTCTGTTGGTTGCTGTTTTGTCCTATTGACAGTGTTCTTTGCCTTACAGAAGCTGTGTAATTTTATGCGGTCCCATTTGTCAATTCATGTTAGAGTGTAAGCTATTGGTATTCTGTTCAGGAATTTTTCCCCTCTACCCATGTGTTTGAGGATCTTCCCCACTTTCTCTTCTATTAGATTCAGTGTGTCTGGTTTTATGTGGAGGTCCTTGATCCACTTGGACTTGAGCTTTACACAAGGAGATAAGAATGGATCAATTTGCATTCTTCTACATGCTAATCGACAGTTGAACCAGCACCATTTATTGAAAATGTTGTATTTTTCCCACTGGATGTTTTTAGCTTCTTTACAATAGGTGTTCTATGACTGAAATTTATATTTAATGATCTCTTTTAACAACTCCTCTTTTTTATTATATATAAAGAATGCTACCTCAAAACATTTACAAATTATTTTAAATAGACAAAAATCTTATAGATTTGTAATGTGCAACATGCTGTGCCATGAAATAGTTATATTAAGCTAGTTAATGTACTTTTGTGGTGAGAACATGTAATATCTACTCTCAGTGTGTTTTAAACATGCAATGTATCAACATTACCACTGCAATCAGGCTGCAGGATAGATGTGCTCAATATATCCTTCCTATCTGTTTTAGTTAGGGTTTTATTGCTGTCAAGAGATACCATGACCAAGGCAACTTTTATAAAGGACAGTCTTTAATGGAATCTGGCTTACACTTCCAGAGGTTGGGTCCAGTATCATCATGGTGGGAAACCTGGCAGCATCCAGGCAGATAGTGCTGGAGAAGGCAGGCAGAAGGAGGCTGACTATTCTGCACTGGGTGACACTGTAGTGTAGAATCTCCAAGTCCATTCCAACAATGACACACTTCCTCCAACAAGGCCACAACTATTCCAACAAGGACACATCTCCTAATAGTGCCAGTCCCTGTAGGCTAACTCTTCAAACACACGAGTCTACGGGGGCCAAACCCACACAAAGCACTCACTATCCGTTTTTGATTATGTGTTCTTAGAATACAGTGTAGACAGTTTTCTTAACCATAGTCCTCTATCCTCCACTTCCTGCCATTTCATTTGTTTTTCTATTTATTTTTATATTCTACATATTAATGAAATAATATAATTTTGTGATTGACTTACTTCAATTTACATAATATCTGTCAGAGTCCTCCATGTTATGTCAAAAGAAATTTTTAGTAAGCAAATAAAATTGCATGGTGTTTATATAGCATAGATTTCTTCTTTAAAATATTTTTTACTGAAAAACATTGTCATAAAATATATTCTGATCAGATTCCTCTCCCTCAACTCCCCCTAGATCCTCCACACCTCTGCAAACACACAGTTCCATGCCCTTTTTTCTTTCTTTCCTTCTTTCTTTCTTTCTTTCTTTCTTTCTTTCTTTCTTTCTTTCTTTCTTTCTTTCTTTCTTTCTTTTTTTTTTTAGAAAAAAAGCAGAATAGGTAAACAAAATAAAGCCCAAATAAACCACAATTAAAAATACAAGGAACACACACACACACAAATCCATAAAAACTCAAAAAACTCAGAATTCTAAACCATTATATAGAAGCAAAAGACTGATAAGCTTTTAAAAAATGCCCACCGCAAAGCATTCTGATACAGAGTCCACAAAACTACCATTGTGTTCTCTCTGTGTAGGCCAACTACTCCTGAACATGAGCCCAGCTCTTAAAGATGACTAATCTGCCATCTGCTAATCTGCCCAGGGAGATTTCTCTTCTGGAGAAAATGTAAATTTCTCTTTGCAAGCAGATGCCAATTGGAGGTGACTTCTTGGTTAGAGCTAGGAGCTCATGTCCTCTTCACCTTCTTTGTTCTGGGACTCTATCTGGCTTGACCCTAGGCAGGCCCTGTGAATGTTGTCACAGTTTTTGTGCATTCTTCTATGCATCAATCTTGATGTGTTTGGAAAACACTGTTGGTTTGCTGTTGTTCATCCTCTCTTGCTCTTGAAATCTTTCTGCTGCTTCTTCCACAGGGTTCCCTGAGCCCAAAGGGAAGGGATTTGGCAAAGGTATAACATTTAAGGCTGTGCATTCCAAAATTTACTCAGTATTTGCACATCTGTGAATCTCCGATCCGCAGAAGGATCCATCTGCAGCTGGAGAAAGCATCTGATGGTGGATGAGCATGAGCAAGACCCTGACCTATGGGAATGGCAGAATGTCATTAAAAGATGCTTTACTGCTACATAACTTTTGCGGAACAATACTAACAGAACATGTTTGGATTCCAACTTGTGGAATGGGCCTTAAATTCAATCAGATAGTGATTGGTTACACCCACAATATTTGTCTCACACTTATATCCATGAGGCACCATCTAGCTTTGGATGACATTTAAAAAAATTTTTTATTAGATATATTCTTTATTTACATTTCAAATGTTGTCCCCTTTCCTGGTTTCCTCCTCCCATGAAAATCCCATAAGTGATCTCCCCTTCCCCATCAACCCACCCCCACTTCCCTGCCCTGGTATTCCTCTAAACTACAGCATCAAGTCTTTCCAGGACCAAGGGCCTCTCCTCCCTTTGGTGTCTAACAAGACCATCCTCAGCTGCTGATGTGTGTGGAGCCATGTGTAACTCCATGTGTACTCTTTGGTTGATAGTTTTGTCCCTGGGAGCTCTGGGAGTACTGGGTGGCTCATATTGTTGTTCCTCTTATGGTCCTGCAAACCCCTTCAGCTGTTTGGGTCCTTTCTCTAGTTCCTCCATTGGTGACCCTGTGCTTAGTTCAATGGCTGGCTGAGAGTGACCCCTCTGTATTTGTCAGGCACTAGAAGAGCCTCCCAGGTGACAGCTATATCTGGCTCCAGTCACCGAGCTCTTGTAGGTGTCGATAATAGTGTCTGGGTTTTGTAACTGAATACCGGATGGATCCCTAGGTGGGGTAGTCTCTGGATGGTCTTTCCCTCAGACTCTGCTCCACACTTTGTTTCTGTATCTCCTTCTGTGGGTATTTTGTTCCCCTTTCTACAAAGGACCAGAGTATCCATATTTTGTTCTTCCTCCTTCTTGGGCATCATTTGATATGTGAAATGGGTATTCCAAGTTTCTGGGTTAATATTCACTTACCAATGAGTGCATACCATGTGTGTTCTTTTGTGATTGGGTTACCTCACTCAGGATGATATTTTACAGTTCCACCCATTTGTCTAAAGATTTCATGAATTCATTGTTTTTTTTTATTGATATAGTTTTTATTTACATTTCAAATGATTTCCCCTTTTCTGGGTCCCCACTCCCCGCAAGTCCCATAAGCCCCCATCCCTCCCCCTGTTCCTCCATCTACCCCTTCCCACTTCCCTCTTCTGGAATTCCCCTATACTCTTGCACTGAGTCTTTCCAGAACCAGGGGCCACTCCTCCATTCTTTTTGGACATCATTTAATTTGTGAATTAAGTCCTGGGTATTCAAAGTTTCTAGGCTAATATCCACTTATCAGTGAGTGCATACCATGATTGATCTTTTGAGACTGGGTTACCTCACTTAGTATGATGTTCTCCAGCTCCATCCATTTGTCTAAGAATTTCATGAATTCATTGTTTTTGATGGCTGAATAGTACTCCATTGTGTATATATTCCACATTTTCTGTATCAATTCCTCTGTTGAGGGACATCTGGGTTCTTTCCAGTTTCTGGCTATTATAAATAGGGCTGCTATGAACATAGTAGAGCGTGTGTCCTTATTACATGCTGGAGAATCCTCTGGGTATATGCCCAGGAGTGATATAACAGGGTACTCTGGTAGTATTATGCCCAGTTTTCTGAGGAACCACCAAACTGATTTCCAGAGTGGTTGTACCAACTTTCAATCCCATCAGCAGTGGAGGAGTGTTCCTCTTTCTCTGCATGCTCTCTAGGACCTGCTGTTTCCTGAGTATTTTTTATCTTAGACATTCTGACTGGTGTGAGGTGAAATCTCAGAGTCGTTTTGATTTGCATTTCCCTGATGACTAAGGAGGTTGAACATTTCTTTAGGCGCTTCTCAGCCATTCCTATTCTTCAGGTGAAAATATGAAAAACATTCTTTGTTTAGCTCTGTACCCCATTTTTAATAGGGTTATTTGGTTCTCTGGAGTCTAACTTCTTGAGTTCTTTGTATGTATTAGATATTAGCCCTCTGCCAGATGTAGGGTTGGTAAAGATCTTTTCCGAATTTGTTGGTTGCTGTTTTGTCCCATTGACAGTGTCCTTTGCCTTACAGAAACTTCGTAATTTTATGAGGTCCCATTTGTCAATTCTTGATCTCAGAGCATAGGCTATTGGTATTCAGTTCAGGAAAATTTCCCCTGTGACCATGTGTTCAAGGCTCTTCCCCAGTTTCTTTTCTACTAGTTGCAGTATATCTGGTTTTAAGTGCAGGTCCTGGATCTACTTGAACTTGAGCTTAGTACAAGGAGATATGAATGGATCAATTTGCATTCTCCTGCATGCTACCTGATAGTTGAGCCAGCACCATTTGTTGAAAAGGCTATCTTTTTCTACTGTATGGTTTTAGCTTCTTTGTCAAAAATCAAGTGACCCTACGTCTGTCAGTTCATTTCTGGGTCTTCAGTTCTATTCCATTGATCTACCTGCCTGTCACTGTATCAATACCATGCAGTTTTTTAACACTATTGCTCTGCTTGAGGTCTGGGGTACTGATTTCCCCAGCAGTTCTTTTACTGTTGAAAATAGTTTTAGCTATCCTGGGATTTTTGTTATTCCAGATGAATTTGAGAATTGCTCTTTCTAACTCTATGAAGAATTGATTTGGAATTTTGATGGGGATTACATTGAATCTGTAGCTTGCTTTTGGCAAGATAGCCATATTTACTATATTAATCCTGCCAATCCACGAGCATGGGAGATCTTTCCATCTTCTGAGGTCTTCTTTGATTTCTTTCTTCAGAGACTTGAAGTTCTTGTCATACAGATCTTTCACTTGTTTAGTTAGAGTCACACTAAGATACTTTATATTATTTGTGACTATTGTGAAGGGCGTCATTTCCCTCAGCATGTATATTCTTTGAGGATAAGAAGGCTACTGATTTGTTTGAATTAATTTTATATACCGCCACTTTGCTGAAGTTGTTTATCAGCTGTAGGAGTTCTCTCATAGAGTTTTTTGGGTTGCTTAAGTATACTATCCTATCATCTGCAAATAGTGAGAGTTTGACTTCCTCCTTTCCAGTTTGTATCCCTTTGACCTCCTATTTTTGTCTAATTGCTTTAGCTAGAACTTCAAGTACTATTTTGAATAGATATGTGGAGAGTGGGCAGCCTTGTTTACTCCCCGATTTTAGTGGGATTGCTTCAAGTTTCTCTCCATTTAGTTTGATGTTGGCTACTGGTTTGGTGTATATTGCTTTTACTGCATTTAGGTATGGGCCTTGAATTCCTGATCTTTCGAAGACTTTTAACATGAAAGGTGCTGAATTTTGTCAAATGCTTTTTGGCATCTAATTAAATGACCATGTGGTTTTTTTCTTTGACTTTGTTTATGTAGTGGATTACATTGATGGATTTCCATATATTGAACCATCCCTGCATCACTGGGATGCAGCCTACTTGATCATGGTGAATGATCATTTTGATTTGTTCTTGGATTTGGCTGGCAAGAATTTTATTGAGTATTTTGCATCAATATTCATAAGAGAAATTGGTCTGAAGTTCTCTTTCTTTATTGGGTCTTTATTTAGTTTTGCTATTAGTGTAATTGTTGGCTTCATAGAACAAGTTGGATAGTGTTCCTTCTGTTTCTATTTTCTGGAATAGTTTGAAGAGTATTGGTGTTAGGTATCCTTTGAATGTCTGATAGAATTCTGTACTAAAACCATCTGGTCCTGTACTTTTTTTGGTTGGGAGATTTTCAATGACCACTTCTATTTCTTAAGAGGTTATGGGACTGTTTAGTCTATTTGATCCTGATTTAATTTTGGTATTTGGTATCTGTCTAAGAAATTGTCCATTTCATCCAGATTTTCCAGTTGTGTTGAGCTTTTGTAGTAGGATCTGATGATTTTGTGAATTTCCTCAGTTTCTGTTGTTATATCTCCCTTTCCATTTCTGATTTTGTTTATTTGGATACTGTCTCTGTGCCCTCTGGTCAGTCTGGAGACCTAACCCTAACTGTAACCCTAACCTGTTCTCTCTGCATACAGCGGTATATAGGTACTCTTGCGAGACCAGCTCTCTTGTGGTTGTATTTGGGTATGTAACTCTGTGACCCCAATCAACTCTGGGTGCAGGCAGTAATGGAAGCCTCCTGTCCCAGGCTATTCCTACGCTCTTATGTCCTCAGGGTTTCCTGCTATTTCCTCTGACCAGTAGGGGTGGTCCTACCTGTGCTCCCTGGCCTCTCTGCAGGCCTGAGTGGTTAGCTATCTCTGCATGTCACTTGGATATGGTATGTGGTGGCAGAGGGCCATCCCAAGCTGGAGAAGGAAACTGGAGGGCTTCCGCAGAGGGTTCTGGGTGTGATCCTCTGAGTGGCAAGAGTGGTTCTACCTGTGCAGGGCTGTCTCCCTGCACCACTTGGATATGGCGAGCTGTACCAGAGCTAGATAACTTTTAAATAGAGACTCTCTTGTACATTCAGTTCGTTAGTTTGCTATTTTAAACTTATTACTAAGGAGAATTGAAGAAGAGCCTCAAGTACCAGACCTGTAGCTACCTATGAAGTCATCTTCTCACCAAGGCTATGGTCTCTTGGCATTGTGATGTCTAGAAACTGGCTGGGACACTATTCTTGGTCAGGCCTGTAATTTCATTAATTTTTCCCTTTTGTCTCATTTTTCTATTAGACTATAGTAATTGTGTAAATTAAAGGATTTCATTATATTTTCATACTTTTATGTAATGAATGTTGTTCATGTTACCTCCCCCCTCTACCTAGGTCCCTCCTCCTCTGATCACCCTACCTTCTCCTAATAGTCTCCATTCTAGTGTATGTATTTATTTTTGTTGCTTTTATTTTGCATAATTATATCATCTCCTCCTTACGTTTCTTCCGTGCAAGCCCTCCCATATATCCCTCCTTTTTCCCCCTACATCATGGTCTCTTTTTCTATTAATTGTTATTTGTATATGTATATGTATGTGTATATATGTAGGTTGTATATATGAGGAAAGACACATGGTTTTGGCTTTTTTTTTTCATAGTTGAACTGTACTCCATAGTACATATATCATGTTGTTTATCTACTCATCTATTGATAGGCATTTGGGATGATTCCATGACTTGGCTTATTGTTCAGAGTGGTTTTAAATGCAGTGCTTTTGAAACATCTTGCATTCCCCACTCTTTTCAAAGCTGTCCCTCAGAGACCTGAACTAGCCTTTGAAGTATGTAAATTGGAAGAATTTCAGAAGGAAAATACATAGATACGTATTCCCAAATTTCATAATTTTATTTAGTCCTAAGTGTGGGTTCTTGGATTGTGTGCCCTATTGCACTAAATTTCAATGACATGTGTCCTCATGTGTATCCCTGTCCCTAACAGGGAGCTCCCTCAATGTAAACATAACTGCCTGTTTCTACTCATCATTTCAAAACTTTTTTTTCTGTTTTGTTTTGTGTGTATGTGTGTGCATGATGTATGTGTGTGCAGACTCACATGCCACAGCACTTATGCTAAGGCCAGAGGAATGCCTTTCAAAGCCTGTTCTCTCCTTCTGTCTTCATGTGTATTCTGGGAACCAAACTCAGCTTGCCCAGTCTTGCATGGCAAGTGCTTTGTCCCAATGAGCCACCTTCATTGCTTAAGCCACAATGCTGGATAAATAATCAAGATTTTTTTTTTAAATTCACTTTATTTTTCAAGTCTAGTCCAATTATATCAGGATTGGGCTATACATTATACATGTATATTAGAAGTCCCAAAATGATTTTAAAAAATGAATCAAGGTTTGAAAATTCCTACCTTGGTTCTTTAGGACTGCCCAGCTATTTCTCCATTGTAATAGCTACTGTGTCTTACACATGGGACTGAACTTGTGTTATGTTTACATGCCTGATTTTTCCTTTAGACAATAAGCATAAGGGCATGACCTAGAGGTTACAAAATGTCTACTTACGATCTGGATCTCAATAAATAACTCCATCTTAGATCATTTTTGAAGGGAGATAAAGCAGGGAGTAATTGATACATGTCGTTTAAATGAATAAATAGAAATGAAAGAGGAAAGCCCTCTGCTGCTTTACCTTCGACTTAAAGGTCTTATTTATTTCTCATGTTTTCTTTTTAGTATTTGAGATTATAATTACATCATTTCCCCTTCCTTCCTCCAAACCCTCCCAATACCCTTCTTAGCTTTCTTTTAAATTAATTGACTTTTTGCCATTAACTGTTACATAATGTATATACATATATATGCCCAAATATATAAGCACAACATACTCAGTCTATATAATATGACTTATATGTATATCTTTAGGGTTAACCATTTGAGAAGTGAGCTCTTTGCTTGTGACAGTGCTTAATACAGAGCTCACAGCTAAGATTCCTAGTGAATTTCAGGCAATGGTCTCTATTGTTTGCATAGGTGCCTATTGTGCCTCTAGTATCTTCTTGATTTGAGATCTAAGACATTTAAATGAAACAAATGACACTGATTTTTTTGTTAAGTTTACTGTTTTTTATAATTTCTCAAAATCCCTAGCATCAAAGACTATTGAACCTATTTTACTGACTACAATTGATTAAAAGAAAGAGGTATAATTGGATCACATTAAAATGGTTTGAATTACATTATTTCAGCTTGTAGTAATAATTTTTTTCTATCAGCTTTAAAATTTAATGACTTACCAAGGATATAGCTTTGTATTAGAGCAGTTATCACTCAGGTTCCATCTCTAGTAATGGAAAAAATAAATTCAATGAGTACATCTCACCCTTGAATTTTTTTTTTTTTTTGGTAAAAATATTGCTTGGCTTTCTATTCTATTCGGTGTCTTTCCAGAAATATGAAGTTACAGATTATTTAACACAGTTCTTTGGTCAGTAATTAAAGCATTACTGATCTCTGCTTTGCACCCTTCATCTACTTCACATAGCTGTTAAGGCCTTAGGGAGCATTTGCACACTGATCTCCTAGACAGCTGGAACTGCAATGTGTGTGGTGAAGGTGAAGGTTAGACCTCATGCTTACAGAACTTCCTTTTTGGAGCAACTTGAAGAGCTTTGCAAGGTAATCATGTTGCCTTTTTTGTAGAATCTCTTCCGGGACATATTGTGACACCATGATAGAAGAAAACACAGGAAGTGACAAAGGCCAGTTGGCTCACTGAGGATATTTTGAAAAAAGATGTGAAACTTCTTATAAGACTTCTTGTGTTTATGTATTTAAGACATAGGCTTTTTAATCCTATATCTGGTGCCTCTTAAGCTTGAGATGATCCAGATGGTATTTTCAACCCAAAGGGCCACTAGGTGTTCTTTTAACAGGGAATTGGATATACATGCATTCTTCTTATTTTTCAATTTTTGTCTTTTTTAAATTTATTTTTTTTTACCCTCCAGATTTTATCTGCTCCCTGTTCACCCTCAGACTGTTCCACACCCCATATCTCCTCCTCATTCCCCTCTCTCCACGAGGATGTCCCCACCCCCCCATTCCCCACCCACCTGACCTTTAAACTCCCCGGGGTCTCCAGTCTCTTGAGGATTAGGTACATCATCTCTGATTGAACACAGGCCGGTCTGTCCTCTGCTGTATATGTGTTGGGAGCCTCATATCAGCTGGTGTGTGCTGCCTGGTTGGTGGTCCGGTGTTTGATAGATCTCGGGGGTCCAGTTTAATTGAGACTGCTGGACCTCCTACAGGGTTGCCCCCCTCCTCAGCTTCTTTCTGCTTTTCCCTAATTTAACCACAGGGGTCAAATATTTTATATAGATGACTTGTCTACAAGAATAATATGAATGACCTTTGAGATTTTCTAAATAATTTCAGTTACTTTTATAGAATTATGGCCTTCTTACATGAAGACCAGTACAAGTCTTAGTGATGATGGGAATTATTGCAATAAAATCTCTTTGGCTCACCAGCCTATTGGCTCCAATCCTCTTGGCTCAATTATTTTGTTTGTTACCTACCTTCAGTTTAACTGCACTACAACCCACTGTCAATACTATATCTTTTTTTTTTTCTGAAAATACTTGCATACTCTCAAGATGGATTTGGATACTCAAATATTATAAATTAAGGAAAGCAAGAAGCAGATACACCTAAGAGGAGTAGATGGCAGGAAATAATGAAACTCAGGGCCAAAATCAACCAAACAGAAATAAAAAGAACTATACAAAGAATCAACAAAACAAGGAGCTGGTTCTTTGAAAAAAATCAACAAGATAGATAAACCATTAGCCAGACTAACCAGAGGGCACAGAGACAGTATCTAAATTAATAAAATCAGAAATGAAAAGGGAAACATAACAGATACTGTATAAATTCAAAAAAATCATCAGATCCAATACAAGAATTTATACTCAACAAAGTTTGAAAATCTGGATGAAACGGACAACTTTCTAGATATATACCAGGTGCCAACGTTAAAACAGGATCAGATAAACCATCTAAATAGTCCCATAAGCCCCGAGGAAATAGAAGCAGTCATTAATAGTCTCCCATAAAAAAAAAAAGCCCAGGACCAGATGGGTTTAGTGGGGAATTCTATCAGATCTTCAAAGAGGAGTTAATACTGATACTCTTCAAACTATTCCACAAAATAGAATCTCAAGGAACACTACCCAACTCTTTCTATGAAGCCACAATAATGCTTATACCTAAAGCAAACAAAGACCAAACAAGGAAGGAGAACTTCAGACCAATCTCCCTCGTGAACATTTCTGCAAAAATACTGAACAAAATCCTGGCCAACCAAATCCAAGAATGCATCAGAACTATAATTCACCACGATCAGGTAGGCTTCATTCCAGGGATGCAGGGATGGTTCAATATATGGAAATCCATCAATGTAATCTACTACATAAACTAAGGGGAAAAAAAACCCACATGGTCATTTCATTAGATGCTGAAAAGGCTTTTGACATAATCCAGCATCCCTTCATGATAAAATTCTTGGAGAGATTGGGAGTCCAAGGCCCATACCTCAACATAGTAAAAGCAATATACTACACACTGGTAGCCAGCATCAAGTAAAACAGAAATTTGAAGCAATCCCACTAAAATTGGGGACCAGACAAGGCTGCCCATTCTCTCCCTATCTATTCAATATAGTAATTGAAGTCCTAGCCAGAGCAATCAGACAACAAAAGGAGGTCAAAGGTATACAAATTGGAAAGGAAGAAGTCAAAATATCACTATTTGCATATGATATGATAGTATAGTTAAGCAACCCAAAGACTTCCACCAGAGAACTCCTAAAGCTGATAAACTTCAGCAAAGTGGCTAGATATAAAATTAACTCAAGCAAATCAGTAGCCTTCCTCTACTCAAAGGATAAACAAGATGAGAAAGAAATTAGGAAAATGGCACCCTTCACAATAGTCCCAAATAATATTTCATACCTAGGTGTGACCCTAACAAAGCAAGTAAAAGATCTTTATGACAAGAACTTCCAGCCTCTGAAGAAAGAAATGGAAGAAGGTCTCAGAAGATGGAAAGATATCCCGTGTTCATGGATTGGCAGGATCAATGGGGTAAAAATGGCCATCTTGCTGAAAGCAATCAACAGGTTCAATGCAATACGCATTGGAATCCCAAATCAATTCTTCATAGATCTAGAAAGAGCAATTCTCAAATTCATCTGGAATAACAAAAAACCCAGGATAGCAAAAAACTATTCTCTACAACAAAAGATCTGGGGGAATCACCATCCCTGACCTCAAGCTCTATTACAGAACAATAGTGATAAAAACTGTTTGGTATTAGTATGCAGACAGGCAGGAAGATAAATGGAATAGAATTGAAGACCCAGAAAAGAACCCACACATGTATGGTCACTTGATATTTGACAAAGGAGCTAAAAACATCCAGTGGAAAAAAGCATTTTAAACAAATGGTGCTCGATCAACTGGAGGTCTGCATGCAGAAAAATTCAAATTGATCCATTCTTATCTCCTTGTACAAAGCTAATGTCCAAGTGGATCAAGGATCTACACATAAAACCAGACACACTGAAGCTTATAGAGGAGGAAGTGGGGATGAATCTTGAACACATGGGCACAGGGGAAAAGTTCCTCAACAGAACACCAATGGCTTTTGCTCTAAAAACAAGGATTGACAAATGGGACATCATAAAACTGCAAAGCTTCTGTAAGGCAAAGGACACTGTCAATAGGACGAAATGACAATCAACAAATTGGGAAAAGATCTTTACTAACCCTACATCAGACAGAGGGCTAATATCCAATGTATACAAAGAACTCAAGAAGTTAGTCTCCAGAGAGTCAAATAACCCTATTAAAAAATGTGTTACAGAGCTAAACAGGGAATTTTCAACTGAGGAAACTGGGATGACTCTAAAGCACCTAAAGAAATGTTCAGCATCCTTAGTTGTCAGGGAAATGCAAATCAAAGCAACACTGAGA
This sequence comes from Apodemus sylvaticus, assembly GCF_947179515.1. Lineage (NCBI taxonomy): Eukaryota > Metazoa > Chordata > Mammalia > Rodentia > Muridae > Apodemus > Apodemus sylvaticus. The sequence goes on from NC_067494.1 coordinate 49,991,428, forward strand.
TTCCACCTCACACTGGTTAGAATGGCTAAGATGAAAAACTCAGATGACAGCAGATGCGGGAGAGGATGTGGGGGAAAAAGGAACACTTCTCTATTGTTGGTGGAATTACTGCAAGCTGGTAAAACCACTCTGGAAATCAGTTTGGCAATTCCTCAGAAAATTAGACATAGTACTACCTGAGGACCCAGCTATACCACTCCTGGGCATGTACCCAGAAGATGTTCCAACATGTAATAAGGACACATGCTCCACTATGTTCATAGCTGCCTTATTTATAATAGCCAGAAGATGGAAAGAACCCAGATGTCCTTCAACAGAGGAATGGATACAGAAACTGTGGTATATTTACACAATGGAGTACTATTCAGCTATTAAAAACAATGAATTCATGAAATTCTTAGGCAATTGGATGGAACTAGAAAGTGTCATCGTGAGTGAGGTAACCCAATCACAAAGGAATGCACATGGTATGCACTCCTGATAAGCGGATATTAGCCCAAAAGCTCAAAATAAACAAGTTACAATTCACCCAGCCCAGGAAGCTCAAGAAGGAAGATTTAAGTGAAGGTGCTTTGGTTTCTCTGAGAAAGGGAACAAAATACTCACAGGAGCAATAATGGAGACAAAGTGTGGAGCAGAGACTGAAGGAAAGGCCACCCAGAGACTGCCCTATGTGGGGATTCATCCTATAAACAGTCACCAAACCCCAACACTACTATGGATGACAAGAAGTGTATACCAAAAGGAGCATGCCATGGTTGTCTCTGGAGGGGTCCTGCCAGAGCCTTACACATACGGAGGCAGATGCTAACAACCAACTATTGGACTGGGCATGGGGTCCTCAATGGAGGACCTGGAGGTTGGTCCAGAGGAGCTGAAGGGGTTTACAGCCCCAGGGGAAGAACAATGATTTCAGACACCCAGATGCCCCACGACTCCCAGGGACTAAACCATCAACCAAGGGGCACACATGGTTCCAGCCAAAAATGTGGCAAAGGAAAGCCTTTGGGCATCAGTGGGAGGAGTGGTCCTTGGTCAGGTAAAGGCTCAATAGAAGCCCCAACAAAGGGAAATTGAAGGGTGGGAGGTGGGAATGGGTAGGGGGTAGGGGCATATACATGGAGGCAGGGATGGGAGGATGGGCTGGGGGTCTTTGGGGAGGGGGAAAATTGGGAAAGGTTTTACCATTGGCAATGTAAATGAAGATGATATTCAATAAAAAACAGAAAAGCAACTGAGAGAAAATGGGCATAGTTATTCCTTTCATGAAAGTAAAATGTTCATATAGTATAGCTGTATGAACTATATAGTTCATATAGAACTAAATGTTCATATGTACTATATAGTTCATATAGTACAGCTGTAGACATTTATGTACATGTATTGATTCTCCATTTCTTCTCCACACCTCCTTCCTCATCCAACTCCATACCTTCTTTTTTCTCTCTAGGAAACAAACAACAATAATAATAGCAGTCCTCCCCAAAGCATAAGAAACACACACAGTAAAAAAAAAAAAAAAAGCACCATAAAAACACAAAACTAGAAACTAGAACATACAAGTCCAATAAAACAAAAACTTCAACACCATTTAGTTTATTTTGCGTTGTACATCTACTCCTGTGCACAGGACCTCCTTTAAGTGTGGTTTATATAACCATACCCCCAGAGCTCCCAGGGACTAAACCAACCAAAGAGTACACATGGAGGACCCATGGCTCCAGATACATATGCAGCAGAGGATGGCCTTGCTGGACATCACAGGGAGGTGAGGCCCTTGATCCTGAGAAGGGTAGATGCCCCAGTTTAGGGGAACTCCAGGACAGGGAAGTGGGAGTGGGTGGATTGGTGAGCAGGGGGAGGGGGAGGGGTTAGGGGATTTTCTTGGGGGAGAACCAGGAAAGGGGATAACATTTGAAATATAAATAAAGAATATATTTAATAAAAAATGTATTTTCAGGAAAAAAAAACTTCATTGGAGAAAACTAATTTTTCCTTTGCCAGTCGATGTCAATTTGAGATAGCTTTTTTGGCTCCTGTTATGCCGTGGGACTTCCCCTCTCTTTTGATTTTGATAAAAAAATCTCTAGGATTATTTATTCCTTTTGTTTTCTTGGGTGTGGTTAATCATTTTAGGTTTTATTTTTCCTTCTAGAACTTTTTGTAAAGCTGGATTTGTAGATAGATAGATATTGCTTAGATTTGGTTTCATAGTAGAAAACTTCTCTTATTATTTATTTATTTAATTTCTTTTTAATGGTTTCTTTCTCTCTTTTTTAATTGGATATTTTCTTTATTTACATGTCAAATGTTATCCCCTTTCCAGGTCTCCCCCCTAGAAACCTACTGTACCATCCCCCTCCGCCCCCACTTCTGTGAGGGTGTTCCCCACCCTCCCATCCACTCCTGCCTCCCAGCCCTGGCATTCCCCAACACTGGGGCATCAAGCATCACAGTAACAAGGGTCTCTCCTCCCATTCCCCGTCATGGTCTGCCCTCTGACTGTTCCTTATCCCATACCTCCTCCCTCCTGTCTCCAAGAGGATGTCCCCACCTCCTGCCCCCACTACACCAGACTTCCCCACTCCCTGGGGCCTCAAGTCTCTCAAGGGTTAGGTGCATCTTCTCTTGCTGGGTCCAGAACAGGCAATCCTCTGGTATATATGTGTCCGAAGCCTCATATCAGCTGGTGTGTGATAGACAGTTTTGCTGGGTATAGTAGTCTTGAGCTGGAATTTGCAGTGTCTTAGAGTCTGTAGACTATCTGTCCAAGCCTCTTGGTATTTAGGTCTTCATTGAGAAGTCAGATATAATTCTAATAGGTCTGCTTTTATATGATACTTTGCTTTTTTGTTTAAAGATCTTAATATTCTTTCCTTGTTCTGTACATTCTGGTTCTGTATATTCAATATTCTGTATGCTTCTTGTACCTTGATAGGCACCTCCTTCTTTAGCTTAGAAGGATTTTCTTGCTCAATATTGAAAATATTTTCTGTGCTTTTGACCTGGGTGTCGTCTCCTTCCTCTATTTCTATTATTCTTAGATTTGATCTTTTTTACATTCTCTTAGATTTTCCTGGATGCTTTGAGCATCTTTTCCCCAATATAACATTTTTTTTTGTAGCCATTTCTTCTCCCTTGTCTTTAATACCTGAAATTTTTAATACCTGAAATTCTTTCTCATCTCTTATACTCTGTTGGTGAGGTTTCCTTCTGAGATTTTTTTCTTTTGACTTCCTACATTTTTCATTTCCAGTTTTATCTCAGCTTGGGTTTTTGTTAGTGATTCTAGTTCTAATTTCATGTCTTGAACTCTTTACATGATTTCACTCCTCTGTTTGTGATTTCATAGGTGTCACTGATGGATTTGTTTATATCTTCTTTAAGGTCTTTGAACATATTCATAATTGCTATTTTGAAGGCCTTTTCTTTTTCTTTTTTTCTTGTTTTTCTTCATTACTTATTCACTTTACATCCACCTCACTGACCCCTTCTGGATTACCCCTCCCACAGTCCTCCTGCTTCCCCCCTCTCCTTTGAGTGGGTGGAGGTCCCCCTTGGGTATCCCATACCCTGGTACTTGAAGTCTCTGTGAGTCCAGGCTCTTCCTCTCCTACTGAGGGCAGACAAGGAAGCCCAGCTAGAATTACAGACAACACCTTTTGGGATAGCCCCCACTCCAGTGGTTCAGGACCCCTAAAGAAATAGAAGCAGCCATTAAAAGTCTCCCAACCAAAGAAAAAAAGCACAGGGCCAGATGGTTTTGTAAGAAATTCTACCAGACTTTTAAAGAAGAGCTAATACCAATACCCCTCAAACTATTTCACAAAATAGAAACAGAATGAACACTGTGAAACTCATGCTATGAAACCACAGTCACCTTGATATCTAAACCACACAAAGAAGGGTAACTTCAACGATGGAAGATAACTTCAGAACGATTTTTCTTATGAACATTGATGTGAAAATACTCAATAAAATACTCAAACTGAATCCATGAATGCATCATATATGTCTTTCAACATGATCAATTAGGTTCATTGCAGAGATGCAAGGATGGTTCAAAATATGAAAATCCATCAAGAATCCACCACATAAACTAAAAGAAAAAAAATCACATGAAGTTCTTGTTCAACTATATTGCATTTTTCAGGGTTATCAAGTTCTGGTGGAGGCATATTGTCTTGGCTGTTAATATTTGCATCTAGAGTTATGATGACTGAGCTGATTCTAGGCATAGTACTGATATCTGATCTTGTCCCTATTGGGTATTCTGTTACTTGGTTTTTGTTGCACTCTCCTCATGTTAGGCTCTGAGTTGCCTGGTAGGAGTGCTTCTGCAGGTTGATGGGTGGCAGGGAGGACCTGGAAGTAGGCTAGGAGAAAAGGGTACAGTCAGGTACAGTGTCACTTTTCTGGGTCGCAGGTAGAAAGTGATTCTAGTTATCAGTAATGGACACAACGTAATTGAAATCAGATGGAAGGAAGAGCTAAGAGGGTTCACAGAAAGGAGGAAATCTGGGTCTGCAGCAAGTTTCCCACAGTTTCCAGGGTGTTGTTAGTTTACACACTTGTTCCAGCTAGGCTCTGGGACTAGCAGCTGCTCCCCTGCCATATAGTCAGCCCACAAAGCTAGCTAATACTTTCTTGAGAATCCCAGCTGTGCTCTGAAAACAACCACCACCTGTATTCCTGAGAGCTTCTCCTGTTCCTCTGTTGCCTGGTGCTGGCAATGGCCATGTCATCCAGCTGTCAAGGCTGTCTTGTTAAGCCACCCAACAACTGTCCCTCCTGAGGACACCTGGAGGTACCACTCACATTCCACCAACCAATGACCACTCTGTGGTTGTGCCCTTTCTCCTGCCCACTTGAGCTTCTCTGCTTCACAGCCTGGCCGAAAAGCCACTCACACCCAATTTTGTATCTTTCAAACCAGTTATTAACTAATGTATTTCTTTCTTTCCTTTCTTTTTTTTGTTTTGATTTTTATAATTAGTCCCTTTAGCTACTGAGAATATTTGTGTCTGTGTTACTTGAGGGCTCTGCAGTTTTTGCAACATTGTCTGTAATTTCTTAGGCACTTAGTATATATAAACAACAACAACAAAAAATATAAAGAAGTATAGACACCTTAAACTTTAATTGGGTAGTCAATCAAGTCAAAATTATTAGAAGAAATTGCCCAAACTGAAACATTATAATAATTAACTTTCATCTATATTTTTGGATTAATAAATGAGAAAGGCCTAGAAATTCTAAATGAGTGGAATAATGAAATGACGTGTTGACCACGTGCTATTCCGACAACTTGCAAAATGTCTATATCCCGTCGTATTAAAAATAATTTCACATGTTTTTATATGTCATTTGACATTCACTTCTTAGCTTCATAAATTGTTTCAAAACAATTCAATCATTACATATTTAAAGCTAGAAATATTGGGGATAAATTTGTATATCACTAGGTGAAATTTTTCCTGTGACCATTCATAATCCTCCAAATTTAAACACGTTTACACCTGGCATTGTGGAGGTTGGCACTGGGCCAAGGCTATTACACTAACAATTTACAAAAAGAATGAGAACGAATTTAAAATGCTATTTTTGTTCTGGCATATGGTGTAGCTCAGGTCTTAGGTAGAAACGTGTAGTCATTTACCACCCAGAAAGCGTTTTTTTCTTTTTCTTTTTTTTCTTTTTTAGAAAGTGCTAGTGAGTAATAATTTTGCAAGCTGATATCGAATAATTTATATAGAAAATTGAAACCAAAATAGATGACATAGTATTTATTTAGGACATTGCCCAGTTGATTAGAATAGCTAGGTTGTGTTTGATAGAGTAACATTATTTTTACATTTTCACATTCGATCTGTGTATGTGTGCGTGTATGTGTTTCTGACCATCATGTGCATTTAGGTGTAAGAGAAGAAGCTGCAGAATTTTTTTCGTCCATCATGTGGGGTCCAGGGATCTAACTCAGGTTGTTGGGCTCCCGGCGTCCTTACATATATCATCACACAGGCTCTAGACTGTTATTCAAATGGATAAGGACCCATTTGGCCTTTTTCTCAGCACCTCTCAATTCAGTCTATCTACCATATATTTGATATAAAAGTTTTATCTAAGCAGTCAGATCTGAACTTTAAAAAAATTATTTTATTTTATTGTTTGGGCTTCAGGAGACGTGGTTTAATCACACATCCTAGATGAGGAGCGATTTACTCTTGGGTTACATATCTTGCTTATATAATTAAATGTTTAAATAGCCTATTTTAAACTATTCCTATCAACATAGTTGGCTAACTGCTGGGAAAATACAAGCCAATGACTGAAATAAGCACCTGTCAACTCTCAGAATCTTAATCCATTTAAGAGTCATTGCTCTCATTATAGACCATGACAGAATGTCATGTTACCAGTTCTCTCTTCTCATAGGATTTCTTCAACAGGTGTCTTTTTCTTTTTCTATTTTAACATCTGTTTCTTTTCCTTTCTAGATTATATAATTATATCATTGCCTCTATCTCTTTCCTTCCTGCAACTTAACACATCCATCTTTACTCTATTTTGAATTCATAGCCTGTCTTTTCATTAATTGTAATAACAAGAATGAACTTATGTAGTTTTCTTAAACATTTCTTAAACATTGCCTCAGAAATAAGAAGAGAAAGGATATTTAAGTGGTTAGTGTTGGGAGTAGGCATATTCTGGCTTGATTAGCTAAGTTGTCTGATTCCAGGAACTCACAGAGGCAGGAGAACACAGTGCTTGGTAGAGTCAGACAATGGAGTCAAGTCAAAATATTAATATCTTCCCTGTAGAAACCAGAAACTCAGGTTTCTAGTATTCTTAAACCTTTGAATCAGCCCCTCAGTTTTTTATGAACCAGTAGCAGTTGGGTGAGGGTGTAAGAACCAGAGGGTTAATGGTCACGTGAGATTCTTCCAGGAAAAACTGAACTCTTCTGTCACTAGCCTGACAGGACACATTCTCAGAATTGTTCTGGATTGAGGGACTAGTCCTAACACGTTATTATTTCCTCTCAATGTGCAGCCTATGCAGTACTCCAAAGGCTCTTCTTGTACACAGAACTACAACAATAAACCTCCTGTACTTGTGCTTATTTATAAGAGGACTTAATATAACATGTACATATCTGGTTACTTGATTGAATCAGTGGAGCTGTGAAATGAGTTTTGAGAATGGTCCAAGGAAGATTCAAAGATCTTAAGTAGAATAGACAGCATGGGTACTCCTTAACATAAGGTGCCTGCCTAATCCATGACTATTTTAGCAGTGCTTTGGTGCCTCTGGAAAAGTGTCCTAGGAAGAGAGACCGGCAAGTATACAATATAACAGTTCCCCAGTTCTTCCAAAGGCTCTGTGGTCACATTGTGACTTCACAGTGGAGGAAGGGGCCTTCCTAGAGTTGATGAGAATCGTTTCATGAAGAAACCAAGTTTATATATATATATATATATTAGGAGACTCAGATTTCATTATGGTCCAACAGTGGTAGTATAAAGAAGTGAGAACAAACAGTTAATGTTGCCTTGGCTGAAGAGTTATAAGTGGCTGCAGAGTCCATGCATAGAACAGCTTTACATTATTTCTTAATCTCTGCATATAATATCTTTGCCGGAGGGTTAGCACACACCTGCTTCTTTGACTTGTACAATAAGGAGTATTGTAAGGAATGTTAAGCCAAGTGAAAATCTCAGAAAGTGCTTTTACCCAGCTGGGATCTTCCAGGAAATCTGCTTGTATGTGATACACACATGCACACATGTACAGATGCATGCTTAGGCCTGATTTTGACAATAGGTATCTTTCTTAGTTGCTTCTACCTGTTTTTGAGAGAAGGTTTCTCACTGAACCTAGATATCTAGGGATCTACTCAGCATTGGGGTTCTGGACAGGAGGTGCTACATCTGGCTTCCTTTACATGGGTGCTGGGGATATGAACACAGGTCATTGTGCTTACTGGGTAAGTGCTTTCGTGACTCACTGAGAGTCATCTCTAATATTTTTTAATTAGCATATTTTGCAGGCAATTATAGTGCCTTAGTTATAAAACTAAAGATGATGGGGATAGTAATTCTTGCATCATCATTTATCTTTCAATAATAACCTGATTTCTTTAAAACCTGAGAGTCAAATTAAATAATATTATTTAGTCTAAGTTATAGACTACCACAAATTCAACAATGTAATATCACTGCAGCTGTTATACTAAATATTATTATTAGAATAAATTTGTAAGGTCTTACACATCTGGAATTCAGATGTTGACTTGGAAAGCACTTTTTTCCTATCTTGATTTTAAAAATAAAGTAGCTTTTTATGTGATGGACAACAATATCAACATGTAGATTTGTCCCATGATTATTCACAGTATTAAGAGTAGTAAGAATTCTCTGACATTACATAGATATGTTATGTTGCTGGCATCATACTGGCTTGGTTAGACACATAGAAGCAGTTGCTGTTCTAAAAAGCTGGTAAGATATATGAACTCCAGAGGATGGGAGGATAAACCTCATTTGACTTACGGCTTAGTTATGTGGAGCAGAGAATGTCCCATCTCCATAGGGATTCTTCCTGGTAATACCTGCCTATTCCCTTCACACTGCATGCTGACTTGGCTTGGCATATATCACTGTGGTGATGAGCAGTGTTTTCTGGGAAGGAGCGGGCAGTAAGCAGTTGCAGCTTCCTGGGCTTTATAGTTCTGCTTGTACCTACTCAGCACTTTTGTTGTGGTGTGAAAGCTACTACATACAAAGTATAAACAAACACACAGTTGTGTTCCAATAAAATTTTATGTCTCAAGGCAGAGGGTGCTGAGATTTAGACCAGGGGTTGAGGAATTCTGAGGTCCAGTAGATAATACCCTAAGCACGTACATTCAGGAAAGTTTTTGTGGAGTAGTCATTATGTGCCAAGTCTTCTAGGGCTCAAAAAAATGTACCTGTGGGCAAAGTAAAGGAGACTTCTAATAAAATAACAAGGGAAAAATAGATGGAAAACAAAACAAGTGATGAGGGACAGAGATGAGGAAAGAAAGGGAACAAGGGAGAAAAACCACAAATTAGAGCGTGTGTGTGTGTGTGTGTGTGTGTGTGTGTATGTTTAAGAGAGAGGGGGGAGAGGGAGAGGGAGAGACAGAGATAGAGACAGCGAGAACTGTACTGTCTGAACTCAACAGAACTGCCTTCCCTGCCCAACTTATTCCACACTGCTCTTAAGTAGCCCATCGTTCCTGTCTGGTCTTGTAATAGTAGGGCGTATCCTATCTCTGACTTATTCTGTCAAACCTTTTTGTGATTTCTTACATTGTCTGCCCCTTAATTAGATGTCACTTTCAAATATAGCTGCCTCCTTCCAGAAACCGACTTTCGCTTCGTTGTTTGAGATAAAAGGGGTGTAGTAAGGGCATGTCTGTGTTCCATCTAGACCACAAGGACCCTGAAAGATTCTCGGTCTGATCCCCTGCCGGAGCTGCTATGCTGCTGGATTACAGCTTCTCTATGGACTCCTCGATGGCGCAAGAAAGAAACCAAGATGAGCATGGCCATTGATCCAGGCTTGATCCCTCTGCTTCCTGACTGCAGAGGCAATGTGACTAAAACTCTTGCTGCCATGATGTCCCTCCTGTGATGGGCTGTAGACCCGTGAGCTGGAGCAACCTCTTCCTTACTTAAGTTACACTTGTCAAGGTATTTTATCAAGGCAATGACACAAATAGCTCAGACAGGGTCATATAAAAGAAGCTCACAAATGCGTACTTCCATCTCCATACCCAAACAAAATAACAGAAGAATGTGGCCACGGTGCTGCTGCAGATGGAGGAGGCAAAGGAGAAAGAGATGTACTGACTGAGAGCAAGAAAGGAGAAGACACTTGAGTGGAGCATGAAGAAGAGCATTATTAAGTCTATCTCCTCCACTGCTGGTGGGATTGCAAGATGGTACAACCACTCTGGAAATCAGTCTGGCAGTTCCTCAGAAAACTGGGCATGACACTTCCAGAGAACCCTGCTATACCACTCCTGGGCATATATACCCAGAGGATTCCCCAGCATGTAATAAGGACACATGCTCCACTATGTTCATAGGAGCCTTATTTATAATAGCCAGAAGCTGGAAAGAACCCAATGTCCCTCAATGGAGGAATGGATTCAGAAAATGTGGTATATTTACACAGTGGACTACTACTCAGCAATTAAAAACAATGACTTCATGACATTTTTAAGCAAATGGTTGGTACTGGAAAATATTATCCTAAGTGAGGTAACCCAATCACAAAAGAATACACATGGAATGCAATCACTGATAAGTGGATATTAATTAGCCCAGAAACTCTGAATACTCAAGACACAATTAGCATATCAAATGATTCCCAAGAAGAAGGAAGGAGAGGGCCCTGGTCCTGGAAAGGCTTGATCCAGCATTGTAGGGGAGTAACCAGGACAGAGAAATGGGAGGGGTGATTGGGGAATGGGTGGAGAGATGAGGGCTTATGGGACATATGGGGAGGTGGGAACTGGGAAAGGGGAAAGCATTTGGAATATAAACAAAGAATATAGAAAAAAGTTAAAGAGAATTTTGAGAAGGCAACAGAGTATAAAAGGGAAAGAGATGGCAATGCTTTCTGGTGGACTAGCTGTGGCTAGTACTGCCTTCTGATGACATGTTTTTAACCTTGATAGTAATGAGAAGGAGCTGATCTACCCAACGAGATTAACTGGGATTCAGAGAGGCGACAGAAAGCATCTCATTTGGACAACGGGACATTCGATGCTGAGTTGCTGAGGGAGCTGAAGCCAGGCAAAGTTGAACCTATTTTCAGGTGTCAGAAGATAGCTGTGTTTACCAAGGGCCCAGTGCCAAAATCAGATATCAAGGTCCTTAGGAAGCCAGGAGCACAGAAATCACAAAACTAAAACAAGCTGAAGCAAGCTGAGACTAGACACGGGAGTCTGGGACTTTCCTAATAACCCAGGAGCAGCAGCCCTGGGTCCAGCTCTGATGAGGAACAGACTCAAGGGCCATAATCTGTAATGCTCTTCCTGAGCTGCAGTGGGATAAAGCTTCTTAGGAGCTGCTAGGTGGAAAGACTTGACCAGTTCTGAGGATTCTTGGTGAAAATTGGTAATTTGGGAAATCAAAAATGATTCCCCATAATTAGGGCCAAATTCATGTATACAGCCTTACAGTTACACAGATCCCTGGCCTTAAGGTGGCTTCATGTTTGAATTAATTCCGGGCTGTTGTCATCCTATGGTTACTGAACAAGGGGCCCCATATGGTTAACTATAATGGGCCTGAAAAATGACAAAGACCGTGCCAATGATAATTTATTTCCTCGTCAATTATTTCACATTTTTTCTAACTGTAGAGTGAAATTGAGTGGGTGGGTGTTCTTTCTGCCGTATGATTGGATTAATGTATCCCGTCTGGTTGAAGGCTTGTATCAAAAGGTTAACATACAGGGGAGTATGGAAGCTACAGAATTTGAACAATATGTTTCAGAACAGGCTTTAAATTGTTTGTCATAGTGTGCTTTTGAGACTCAGAATATAAATCTCTGGCTCCATCTCTATAATTTGTCTCTTTCTTAGGGTTGATATTACTCTGATGGAGGCCAGCTTCTGGTTTGTGAACATTTTATACAGAGAGATTCTTTTGATGAGAACTAATGTCTTCAGTCAAGAATCATCAAGGACAAAAGGACTGTCAACACGAAGGTGAGCGGACCTAGAAGGGACATTACCTCCACTGACCTTGGAGATAAATGCACTCCTGGAGAATACCTGATTGACACTTCCTTCAAGAGTCACAAGCAAACACATACAACCATGTTACCTACAGGTTTCTGACTTAGCCACTTTAAGGTAACAAATGTTTGTTTTGCATAGTCAATAAGTGTGTAGAATAATTTGTTATCCGACAATAGATAACTACTAATAATAATTAATACAACAATCTTAAGTAGATTACATTCTCATAAAAAGTATTCAACAGTTCCAGGCTGTACTTTTATTTTAGAGTTGGACAGTTTCATAAAATCAGGGAAGTTTAACCATTGATAACAGGGTGATGTAGTCTGTTCCTCCAAGGTATTTTCATCGAACTGTAAGTTTATCATACTGAGAATATATTTATGTAAGATGTTTCATAGTGCATCTGATCCATTATCCAGGTCCCAGTAGCAGAGAAGTTAAAATGGCTTGCCAACTTACTTGATGAACTACCTGCCTGGAAAAACAGGAATCTGGGCAGCAGTGCTTTGAGGAACATTGGAAAATTCTAGGAACATTTTGCCAAATTTCTGGTAGCTGGTACAAGGATCACTGTGCTGTCTGATGCTCCCAGGGAGTAACTTTGCCCTGTGATAAGATATTTCCTGGGTTGCTAGAGAATTCAGAGTACCAGTGACCCGTGGGAGACACGGTAGGGATGGCACTACCTTCCTGACCTATGGAAAGACTTAAATTAGATTTCTCCTATTCATGTGCCAGAGTCAACAGGGAAAGAAGAGGCAGGCAGAGGCAGTAGGAGATTTGTGAAGTTTATTTAAGAGTACTGAGAAGGAAGCAGGCAAACTCCACTGTGATGTTATAAAGCTGAGGGTCAGAAATGATGTACTAAGATTACAGCTTTATTAAGCCTCGGGTTACCGTGGTCTGCATAGGAAATACATTCTTTAGGCTTCTCTAAGTAGCTAATAATCCTTACATAGGATTTCTATCATAGACTAATTACAAATGACTTGAACCCTCTGCCTAGGGGACAGAGGCAGGGGCATGGAAAGAATACTGTAAAACTCTTATTTGTCTACCCTCCAGTCTGTACTAAATGTTAGTAAAGGTACTAAAAAAGATTGTTTACTATCTAAGGGAGAAGCAATGGCTTTTGCTGGGCATCAGAGGTCTCTGGTAGTCTTCAATGGGGAGTCTTTGACTCTACCTGGAACTTTCCAACAAAAAGTATATAAAAGGAGTAGAAATGGCTAATAGAAAAGTATGGGCTGCCCCCCAAATCTATGGGTTTACTGTGAATATCATCTACTCTATTAGGGCAGAGAATGAATTGGAATTGTGGCCGAATGCTTGTTGATGTGAAAATAGGCATGTTAATCAAAAAAGTATAAGAATCACATTAACTGTTTTGTTTTGTTTTGTTTTGCCATTTCAGTATTCATCAGAAGCTCTGCTTGGAGTAGGGACAGAGGGTAACTGAAGCAGGCGTGAGACTGGGCTCTCTGTAAGCAAATAATTGCATGGTGAATTCTTTGTTACTTGATCAGGGAGAGGGGACTAAGGTGTCTTAGATTTCCATAGTAATGCTATGTTTTGTGGTCCTGGGGATAGAGCTCAAAGCCCTGTGGAGGCTAGAGAAGAGCTATACAGTGAGCTCCCTCCTCAGTACCACTCTCTGAGAATGCTTTAGTAAATGGGGTTGATTGTGCGGAGTGAGGGAAGTTTGGTGTCTTCGATTCCCCTTAAAGTTACAACTTAATGGAGAGGAGGAAGAGCTGCCTTAAGATGAAGGGGAGTGGCACAGTTCATTGACGCATCGATCACATCATTCTGTTTTTCAGGGTACTTTCCTAGAAATAATTAAATCACATATTGAATTGATCATTAAGGCTAATCTTGTGTTGGGTAATAAATATATGACTCTAGATTGGCACTGCCAACCAGGTCCTAACTGCTTTATTGCGTTCTTTTCTTTGTGGTGCAGGATTATAGGAAAAACTAGATCTCAGTCGATTAAAAGCCCCCTCCCCCATTGTTTGCTAACCCTGGTCAGACATGGCTTCTCTTATTTAAAATAAAGCTAAACTGACTTGATTAATTTGTCTCTGTTGTTCTTAAACTCTGAGGAGCTGGCAAGCAGCTGTGGAGTACTTGCCTAGTAAGTTCAAAGCCTGATTTTTATCTCTGATATTGATAAAATTAAAAAAAAATACAGTTTGTACAAAACAGTGTCATCATAGTTTGAACCCAAGTTCTCTGTGTTTCAGTTAGCGGGAAAGTTACGGTTGCTCAGAAGTCCATCTCTGGATCTGAATTCAGCAAGTCTGTGTCTGGGTTCTGAATCTAATTTTAATTAGCGTATTTCCTTTCTGGAAGTCATGTGGGGAGCACACTCTTGGAGCCTGGCTCCAGGGTCTTTAGAATGAGGAATCCTGAGAGCAAGCAGTAGCATGAAGATGCAAAGAAGATAGAATTCAGGCTGGACAGGAAAGCCAGCTCCAGGCTAGCTCAGTCCGCATCTGTCTTCAGGTTACAGGCAGAGCTTTCCCAGAATGACAAGGGTTGTGAAAGTTCAGTGATAATTGTGGTGATCGTGATAATTAACGTTTCTCAGTACTTAGTATTTGTCAAGCACTGGTCTAAAGTAGTCTTTAGTAATTCTTGTGGAAAGCATGTGAGATCAGATAAGGAAAGACAGAATTAGCAATTTGACCAATCTTATTTAACTGCTAAGTAGAAAAACTAGGCCTTTAATCCAAGCCTGTCTGATCTCACAAGCATCTCTTTGACGCCCTAAAACCAGCTAACATGATAGACTCGGCAAGACTGTTTTGAAAGGATTCACGCTTTGCCAGAAGATGCTGAATCAAGGTTGGTGATACTGGGTCTGTCATCAAATACCCAGAACATCTTTTGGTCTTTCCTGTGTGGTGTGTCAGCATCCTTTATTGTTAAACTTAGCTAAAGAGTTAGTTTATTCCAGTAAGTAGATTGTCCTATGTGCTTTATTTCTTTAGCCTTGCAAACACAACTTTTCTAAAGTATTAATTTTTTCATATTATAATTAAATTTTCCCTCCTCTTTTCTTTCTCCAGACTCTACTTTATCCCCCCACTCCTTTTTATTATTTCATGCCTAGATGTATATTTATATGATATATTCCTTAATGAAACTGCTCAATGTGTACACTGCTACTTGTGTATGTTTTTAGGGCTGGCCATTTGCTACTGGACACCCAGTTCATTTGCTCTCCCTGGAGATGAACACCTCTCGAGCTTTGAGCTTTCTTCCGTTACCCATAGTTCTTTGCATGCATTGAGCGGTCTCATGGGCGGTTCCCATCTACGTTGGCATCATGCACACTGGTGTCTTTATTTTCGGCTCACTTCTGGGAGCCACAGGTTTGAAAGAGGAGGAATTTAGCATGGCGGCTAAACTGAATAAACTTTATTACTCCATTTTTGGAGGTTTAGGTTACATCTGGGAAATAAAGACTTCTTGAGAGAAGGGAACCAGGTACATAGTGGTAATCATAAGCCTCATAGATGCTACTAAGAAAACCTGTCTTTATTTTGTTTTTAATGTTTGTGAACATTTTGCCAGTATGCATGTATGTGCGCTAAGTTCATGCCTCATGCCCATGAAAACCAGAAGAGACCAGTGGATTCCCTGGGGTTGGAATTATAGATGCTTGTTGAGGTAGCATCTAGGTACTGGGTTTTGAACCTGGGTCCTCTGCAAGAACAAGTATGCTTAACCAATGAGCAACCTTTCTATCACCTAAGACTTTCTTTTAATATAGTTATGTCTACCACGTAGCTCATCCTTTGGCCCTAAGTAATTCAGAGTGAATGATAGAAAATACCATATAACATGTACATGAGTTATTTCAACAAAAGGTTTGTAACTATACCGGTTGTGTGTGTTGTTTCTTTGTATATATAATATAGTCTACCACATGTATTGATTGGGAATTGTTTAATCTGAAGCCAGTCAACACATAGGTGGCCTCTGTACTGTCAGTGACTTGGGTATAAAATATGGTTGGCACAGTAGAGAGGGCTTAGAGCTTGAAGGCATCTACATTTTGCATAATCAGTCATTGTCTTATTTCTAGGAATCTAACCAAATTCTCAGGACTAGTAAAGTCATGGGTCTCGGAGGAGAACCTACAACTACCACTTCACCAAAGCAGCATGATATCTAACAGCATTATAAACAATTTGTCTTTATACCCACAGATAAGTGTAGCCTTTACCCTTCATTGACAAAACTTCTCTCTGCAACAGATGGAAACCATTAAAGAAAAACACAACCAGTCAAAATTTAGAGTTATAGAACTTAGTCCCAGTGGATATATCTATAAAATACTTCCAAACCTATGGCTCAGGGAATGTTGTGGAGCCAGAGAATCGGTAAATTTTCTGTGAGGCTTTGTCTCCTAAGTAATGTCAGAAGTTACGTCCACCAAACCTTGCTCACATGATTGCCTAAACATGAGCTGAATGAGGAAAGGCTCAATAGACATGCGAAGGTGGACCAGAAAAAGCCCAAGAGGCCTAGCCCTGCACAAAAAGGTACAGGCAACAACAGAGTGCTAAGAGTGGGGAGAAAAAGTCTCCAGAGAAGGACACACCAATTGATTACCCAATACCAAATGGTTAGGCCTGAAAAAATATCAATACCAGTATACAGACCAAACAGTATGTATGTATATATGTATGTATGTATGTATGTATGTACGTACGTCTGTATGTATATTTATGCACGTAACAGCAATATATATGCATGTGGTAACAATTAATGAAAAAGGAAGCCAATAATTTGAAATAAAGCAAGAAGTGGAATATGGGATGGTTTGAAGGGAAAAAGAGAAGAAATGATATAATCATGTTATGATCTTAAAAATCAAATCAAATAAAAGAACCCCATGCTTAAATCCATGCAACTTGAGATATAACTGTGGGAGATTTCGAGGGGCTCCAGAGATTCTGAACGATATGGAGTCAGAACACTAAAGAGGTTGTTTATAAAGATGATGATGTGGTTACTGCAGTTACTCAGTCTTTCAGCTGTTAGCCACTACCCCTTGCTTCCTAATACTGAAGTACTTGTTAGAACACACATGTGAAATGTTCAAGGTAATGTGTAAATGAAATTAACCCATGGGATCAAAAGAATTCCACAGAGCAAAGTTAAGAGACTTCTGAAGCTAGGATATAGTTTGTTTTCTTTGGAAAAAAAAATTCTGCCTCCACACCCAAAAGATATTCAGACATCTGATGCAAAGTCTCTAAGGAGAGTAAATAGAGCCTCTTACCAAGTCTAGCACTTGCCAGTCACTTGAGTAAGACATTCAAGATGAAGCTTTACCAGATTTTTGTGTGACAAGATTTTTTGTGGGGAGACACAACACACATATGTTCTCACCCAGACAGGAAACCCATGGCCAACCACAGTACGGACACCACCAAAGTCCAACTTGGCAAACCAATGAATTTTACTTGGATTGCTTATGGGAATATGGATGAGGAGTTACTTACAGGAGCAGAAATGACCGAGATGGCTGTATTACCAAAGCCCACCATAGCACGGGGAATAACTCACAAAACTGGGAACCTGCAGCACACTACACAGTCCACAGGCAGCTCAACCAGTTGGTGATTGTCCTTGCCAGGTGCCTCAACTGGTCTAAACCTCTTCCAGGTAGTTGGTCTGGGCTTGGTCTTCTTTGCAGCTTGGTCTCTCTGAGAGTTTATACAGCTCAACTTCTTTCTGTTTGAGAGGGATTTCAGCTTTTGCTTACTCTGCCAGGGATGGGTGGAATCAATCTTGTCAGTTTCAGAGACTTTCTGATGTTGTCTTAATAT
Source organism: Apodemus sylvaticus (assembly GCF_947179515.1). Lineage (NCBI taxonomy): Eukaryota > Metazoa > Chordata > Mammalia > Rodentia > Muridae > Apodemus > Apodemus sylvaticus. The sequence continues at coordinate 50,009,062 of NC_067494.1, forward strand.
GGACAGAACTGTTACATAAAACACTTAGTCAAACCTCCCCATGCGACACCAACCAGGGCCATTCTGTTAACCTCAAGAGAGATTAACAAAAGTTCACACAGAAAACCCTCTTCAAATTCCCAACCTAATTACTCTCAAACAAAATTACTATTTTTGTTTTGTTTTTCAGATAGAGTGTCACTATAAAGCCCTGGCTATCCTAGTAATGGCTGACATAGACCAGATTGGCCTTGAATTCATTAGGATCCACCTACCTCTGCTTTCTGAGAGCTGGATTAAAGGCATGAACTACCATGCCAGGTTAAAAAAAAATGAACCACAAAAATAAAACAAAACTAACTAACCAACCAAAAAAAACAAACAAAAACCAAAAACCCAACTTCTTGTGATTCCCAAGTATTTGTTTTAAATCCCTAAGTTATAGAATCACCCTAATGAGTTTTCACTCCTAGGCTAGAAAGACCTGAGAAGAAGAAAATTCAAATAAGATTCCTACTGTTCCTTAATCACCAGGTAGGGTTTGAACAGGATCTGAGAAAATGAATCATTTCATTGTAAGATGGATAGGTGTTATCAAGGAAAGAGATGCAGATGACATCTGTGTTTAAGTGGAAGATTCATCACTGTACTGAGTGAATGGTACAGAGCTGAGGAGCTGGGTTGGTAGACCCCCATCTCCATCCATGTTAAGGAAGTCTTTATCGCCAATTTTATTGCCTTAGGAATGACTGAGAAGGCAATAGAAATCTGAGTCAGAAGAAAAGTGGAACATATATTGGTTTCCCAGACCATGATTTAATTTGAGACTTAAATGAAGTAGAGACAACAGACATGAAATTAAGTGCTCAAATAATTTAACTGTAGACAGTAAGTAAATCAGAATGGACCAATAAAAATACATTTAGAGAAGTTGGAGTTAACATATTTAATCACATAATGAAATTCTCAAAAGAAAAAATGTAAATAAAAAATCGAATGGCTTTATTATCAGAAGACTAAAAAATGTTAAAATCACTTGCAAATATTTGATTTAGAAGCTATTTCATTCATTTATTAATACGATTTTATGAGACATTTAAGGTTGGACAGGATAAATGAATCACGTGAATGCCAATTATACCAATGTAGTGTCAAGTATTACATGTTTCAAGGGATTTGCTGTTCTTTGAATTTATAGGTACACACTTTAGGAAAATATATAAAACAATTTCTTCCTTCATAATTTCTTTCAGTAATTTTTTTGGTTTGTTAACATATACTTCAAAATGGCAAGCAGATATGGGCCTAAGAGGAATCTCACATTTCTCCATCATATTAGGAGTGAATTAAATCATGCGCCAAGCCAGATGAGCCCCCTTTGTTGGGACCAAGGAGGGCAGATGACTTATTACTTTTGTGTTTGCTCAGTTGCATCTTAAAAATCTCCCCACCTCCATTTCTTCGTTCATTATTTACTTCAAGATATCTTGGTTTTGTAGGTAAAAATATTTGTGCCTGTAACTAATAGTTACATGGTTCTATATCACAGAATAGTCCACTTAACCAAAATGTATACTAGCTACATATCTTGTTTACATTTAAACAATTTAGTAATATAGTTAAAAACCTTAGTTTTTAATTTAAATGGTCAGTGGAAAATTCTGCAAATGTTTAGGAGATCTTGAAAGAAAATAGTTACAGGTAGTTAAATTCTAATTAATGTCATTGTTTTCAGTCTTGTAACCCATGGCCTACTGATGGTTATAAAATCAATTTAGTGTTGTGACAAGAAAGGTTTTACAACAGAATACTTGAGTCTGTGGCACACAGTAAGGGTATAACTGTTCTATAAAGTTGTTATTCCTCGTGATGTGTGTATGCTTGGGCAGCGGTGTGAATTTTGGCCTTTTTTTAAAATCACAGATCAAAGACAACATTTCTGAAAACTACTGCTTTTTGGAGATACAGATACCAAACTACAGGATTTGTTTTCTTCTCTCTTAAATGATAATTTACTAAAGAATTTGCTTTTCTTCCAAATTACAAATTGCAAAAAATGACAGTGGAAACAAGGCTGTATCACAGCTGCCAGAGGTTAGCTCATGACACCCACAGTTTTCTATAACCAGTGATTAGATACAAAATAACAGTATGTTTCCAAATCAGTTTCAGGAAGGACAGTTAGTAACCCTGGGCTAGCAATATCCAAATTTGCTCTGTAGGCTGCTTCATCTTAAACCAAGGGAAACAAACAAACAAACAAACAAACAAAAAAAAACCCAGCAACTAGGTCTCCAAAAGAATGTTGTAGGATGAAATAGAATGGGTGAGCATAATTTCGAGGTTCTAACACACTGGGCTCTGGTTAGCAGCATCCTTCGATCAAGACTCAGAATAAGCTTCAACTTGTTTCTCTGCCCTCAATTGCCTACCCAGTTTAGCAGCTTAGTCCAAAGCAAACATTACTCTGTATGGCACAAGATTAGACATCGCTACATTGCTGGGTAATATCTATGAAATGAAAGTATCAATTAAACATCAGAAAAGCACATTAGAGTAATGTTGTAATGATTTCTGCATAACAACCTTCACAGACTGTTAAGCTGTAACTTTGTATAAGATGCTTCAGCAACCTGGAAGTTGTCACCTTGTCATCTCTAGTGCTCCTGTAGCTTCATTTCCCCAGAAAGCTGCCTTTAAAATAGAATTGAAATACGTGAAAATACTCCTTGTTTTCGGTACTTCTGCTTATTACAGTAGAATATGGCATATAGGGTGTAAACTGGCTTAAGTTTAGAGCCATATGGTAAAGTTTAAGCAATAGTTTGATCATCCTGTCATCAAACACAGGCAGTTATGTCTTGCTTTTTGCGTTTGTGATGTACATTTCAATTTATGTTAATTCAGTTCCAATCAGCAAATATTTATTGTTTCTAACTTAAGGACTAAGCACCATTATTTTGTTTTTGGATATCCATTTTCAAGCTGTTTATAGCCAGGCAAGCACATATCTTGGAGATCAGGGCAGAATGAGCCATGGAAGAGATTATCAACAAAAGCACTTAGAAAAGTGCTTATTCCAACAAGACACAGTAGCAGGGCTTTGGTAGCTAACAGTGATGCCTATCTCAGAGGGACTGTTGGGAAGATTAAATACAATAACCCACAGAAAGCAACTGAAGCACTTTCAATAAATGCTAGCTATTTTAATTTTCAGTTTTATAGCTGCTGTTATTTATGGTTTTTCCCTACCAGGCTTATTTGGGTTAGGATGATCACATCATACAGATCTACACATTCGTTATCTCGATGACTTTGCATTCACAGGGTCAGAGAGCCCATCAAGTCAAACACGTTGGTTTTGTATCAGTCTAGGAATACTATCCGTGAGGCTGATGCCCCTTGAGGGGAACTTCCTTCTCTGGTTTTCCTAAGACTATTGTCATACTTTCTTTTTACATCAGTAGAGGAATGTCACTGAAAACTAGCTAGGCTTTTAAAACTTGTGATCTCAAAGTCTTGGTGAAGGTTCCACTTGCTTAGTGTCCAGAGGTAGCACCATAGATTATCAAAAGACTATCATTTAAATTGCGGTGATGTAAAAACTCACTCTTCTCTTTGTGGAGGAAGATCAGTGTCTTTATGTGTTTCGGATGACCTCAGCACCAACTTTATATTACACTTCCAGGCTTCTAGGCCTTTGAAATTTTGTCTGTAACCACACAAAGCCTAGCCGTGTTGACTCTCAAATTTTCTGAACAATCAACAAAATCATTATGTTATTTTATTCACACCTACACTTTTGTACTCCACTTGAATTCCATGCAAAGTGATAAATATGCCTGATAAATCCTTACGTGGGTCAACTTAAGAACCTCAAAGTACTTCTTTTTCTCTATTTATTGCAATGATAACTCAAGTGATGTTTTTCTCTCAATCAATGATCTTTGCTACTAGTCAGAATAGTTTGTGTATGACTAGAGAAAGTAGTCATTTTTTGCTTCGAATAAATAGAAAACGTAAAAGTTTCTTGGTTGAATTTCAAAGCTATAATTAGGTTTCTTTGGTGGGCAGCAACTCCTGTAGTTTACAGGGGAGAGTAACAAAGATCGAAGCTGAAGCTGTTGCTGGCTCACCATTCCTCAGCTGTGTGATTAGGTGACATTCTCTCTTAATACCTCAGTATTCTCATCTAGGCAATACACAGCTGTGACAAACGGACCTCGAGGCGATCTGTGAAGCTCTCTACGTCTATAAATCTAATATATTATCGTTAGAAATGTAAAGATTAACCAGAGGGCTGAACCTGATTAAACAGACCAAGGGAAAGAAAAGTTACAGAGCTTGAATTATTAATTTTCCACGTATATGTTGAACATTATGTCCGTGTCTCTGAGCTGGGTGCTGTGAGTCTCTGGTGTGGCAGGATTCCTAACATTCACAGGTCTTATGCTCTCAATGGGGGTCACTGAGGACCTGAGGGAATGTCGTCCTAGACTAACAAGGACACTCCAAGTTTAGGACATCAACGATGCAACTGAACAACAATTCTTATGTTTTAAAATATCAATTCACGTTTTCTGACAACCTAAATTTACCTCAGAAAGAAAATAATTTTTTTGCTGCATCGCAGAGCCTCACAATTTGTAGGCAAAATCTTGCCAACTACATAAATATGTGTAGGCGGTATACCAGTTTATAAAACAGCAGATTAGACCTTCTCCTGTTTCTACCTGTTCTGAAGATAAATAAACCAGCTCCAACCCCTGGCTGATAACGATGATTTATAAAACAGGTGCAGGGCTGAAAAGACAGATTAGAGAAAGGTGCTCATCAAGCCCACACCGTCGGCTTTTACAGAAACAGCCAGGGAATCGATGGCTGGCTTCTGGGACTGCTGGGCTCCGTTAGGTAGCTTCTTAGTTTGATTAATGGTGCACCAGGACAACATTTTCTAATCCCGTAGCATCTTAGAAATCCATAGCCTCACAGACTTCCCTTGTTCATATTGCAAGGGGCTCTCACAGTGTCTTCATTTCTGAGGCACCCAGACACCTAAATAGATTGATTGTCTTGGCTCATTTTATTATTATTATTATTATTATTGTTATTAATTGATTGATTGATTTTAAATAGTTAAAGACAAATCTTTATTTCATACTCTAATATACCAGATTAGCGTTTCCCACCAACTCTGGGAGCAGAGACCTTCCCAGGCACAGGCTTCAGGATCTTTTGTTTACGTGCTGCCTTTGTGGGGGGCATTGCTGTCTTCTTTGATGCCTGCTTATCCCTTTTTGGCTTCCTTGGCAGCCCTTATAGCCTGCTCTCACTGTTTTCCTAACTTCTGGTTTCTGATTCCTCTTGGCCATTATATCAGCAAGAGGTGCACCAGTGATGGCTCGCTGGCATTTGACTGCATGGCGGATTCTTTACTTTTGAATTTCTTTGACTGTCCTTTTCTTTTGTTTTCTTCTGTAGAGGACAGTCCAGTTCATCTGCCGAGGATTCTTTTTTTGGAAAGGAATGCGGACTAACATTTTGCATTCAGAAACAGGAAAACCTTCCCGTCGGTCCTGGCATAGGAGCTGAAACTTCACAGCTCGACCTTCATGGTGATGGATGCTGGCCTGCTGCGGGAATGTTCTTAAATGTTTGGTGGGAAACAAGAAGGATCTTACTAATACAACTGTTTTCCATGCAGTGCTGGCTTGCCAGCAAAGCCAGTGAGATGATTTTAGAAACCGTGGAAGACCAGAGAAGAGGTTATGTGAAACCGTGGTTCTTTATGCAAATCTCAGGTTCAAAAGGATGGGGCTGTGAATACATTGTTGGTTTTTAAGGGGTTTTTGTTGTTGTTGTTTGTTTGTTTGATTTTTGTTTTTTTGAGTGTTTGTTTTGTTTTGTTTTTTATAAAGAAAACTAGCGACTAGAAAGGAAGAAGGATGTAAAATCACCTTAATGACTCCAATAAATGAAGGATTTGTACTGGAATGAAAGTGGAGTCCATTTGACCCAGAACTTAATGACTGGGTCATTAATGAGAGGAGAAGTAAAGTTAATCCCGTATACTAATCTGGATCTGGGAGCAGGGTGGTTTTGGTTTATATACCTAGGAAAATTAAATTAAAATCTGTTTCTAAGTGAATTGTATCCAGGGCAGGAAGTAAAGACATAATTTTATCAGTTTCCTGTTGGTTTCATTTAGACGTATTTGAAACCTTTGGGAGAGGTGCCAGTAGTGCTTACATGACTTCCCAGTTGTGGTCTGGCAATTAGTAAAAGTATAGAACTGATAATCACTCATTAGTAAAGATGTGATGTTACTAATCCAATTAGAAAAAGGGAACACTGGAAAGAGACTCTAAGAATGAGGTCATCAAGGAAAGGTTTGGAGATATGTTCAGATTAACTTAGTCTTCCAATTCCCAACTAGTTGGGGTTTCTACCAGGACATGATGATAGCAAATGTGTATTTTATATATATATATGTGTGTGTGTGTGTGTGTGTGTGTGTGTATACACATATATATGTATATGTGTGTAGATATATATGTATACATAGTTGTAGAAAATACCTGACATATGTAATTGGATTTCAAAGGTTCTCATGAAATTTAAAAGAATTATAAAGAGAGTGGGTAGAGTAACAATTTTTAATAATTAGGTTTATATATACTATTACTGCTAATCATCCTGGAGTCTACATATTGCCCAGTTTGTCAAGTCATGGCAATATGAAGATCTTTTTTTATTTTTTTGGTGGGTATGTGTAATATAACCCACAAGATTAAATAACTACATGTTTAGTTGCAGTCCAAATTATTGCAAAGAAAATTTAAAGAACTATGATATTTCTTCTTGAAATCCTCTTAATATCCTCTTAGATCCCTGTGCTCATTTTCCGATTAAAATTTATGTCTGATTTCCCATGTAAGTGTCTTCATTTCCTTTACTAGCCGTACTGCATTTTTCAGAAAGCAATCTCATCTCAAGAGTTATTACACTTGCCATCTTGAAGATAAAGTGTTGAGCATAATTAGTCTCATGGGTTAATTCAAATGCTCACATCAAACCACATGCATAATAATGTTTCTAGGTCCCCTAATCAGAGTCTTAATTAAGAGGGTGACAGCATATGTTACCTAAACAGAAAACAAGTTATGTGACACATTTGTTTGAAGGGGCTGTAGTCTAGTAGAAATAATAGACTTAGAAAAGGTTTGAGAGGAAGGAAGGAGGCTAGGAAGAACTCCTGTAGTCAGTTCATTGATCAGGGGCAGATTTTGCCATTTATTGAACACTTGATATTTAGCACTCTGTTCAGAATGATAATTCATAGTTTAACTCAGTCCATAATTTCCAATATAGTTTATTTTGTTGAGCTGGGTGACTGGTATTCAAAAGTTCTCATAAAAATTAAAAGAATTATAAAAAAGAGTTTCAATAACTGAATTCTAGAAATTATAATCTAGTCTAGATCTTTTGTTTTCATTTCTGTACATTTGTTCTACATAGTGAAAAATTAAGGCATTGCGAAGGGGTATTTTAGAGGACTGACTTCTTATGGCCAAATGGTTCAGTTCCTTGTCCAGGGTCAGCAGGCTTCATAGTCTCATATATGTTTTTTTCAGAAATAACTTTATTTTCTTCAAGCGTTCATATATGTAAATATCTGCTATCACTGTTTGTTTGCTTAATAGCATGAGCAAAACATTTTACTTCTGTGCAATGATTTTAGTGCCTGGCTTTGTTCATGCCCTGAGTTCTGTCCATGCAACAATATACGCACGCGCAATTTGCACAGTCTTCAGTTGTGTACCTACACAGCTCTTCATTTGGCTGGTTTTCTTCTGCCACAAAGGCTTGTTGGATTACCTGCTACCATGAAATTCCGAAAACACTTCAAGGCTTTATCCTAATCACACCAGACACCACATAGGTGTAGACACAGGTCATGATGCTGGTCTCTGAGTTCGGTCTTTGCGTTCTAGGGGTGGAGAGCATGGCTCCAAACCCGCTCTCAGTACTTGCCAGTTTGCCTGGATCTGTTTTGTCTAGCCATGTATACCATAGTTCTTAAAGCTTCCTTTGTGTCTTCTTTTGTGTGGACATGCTTTAGAGTTCAGTTTGCAACACTGTAAAGTACTCCATTCTAGTTTCCTCCCTGGCCACATTTTAGACACTGTCTCCTCATGTGTGCTTGCTTTGCTTTTAAAGCATCTTTTCCCTGTTTTAAGCTACATATTTGCTACGGTTCCCTCTCCTGCCATTTTGTGCATTCACTCTTTTATTTATTTATCTGTTTACTATTTATCATCTAATAAGTTTTACTGAGGTTCCATTTGCTAGATCTTATGGGAAGCTCAGTTAGGAGTGTGTCATATTATTAAGACAAGTAAAATATTTCTTAGCTTTCATTCAACTTAGCAGAGAACCCAGAGCCAACTGCTACAGTGTACATAATCACGCTTTGTTAATCTTCAGTTTCCTAGCTTAAAAAGTAAGGCACCAGGTATAGAGACATTCCTGGTGTGTGTTCACAGTGGCACTGTATTCAGTCTCAAAGATGAAGGAAATTGTGGTGTTTTGTAGAAAAAGAGACAAGCTAAAGACTGTCAAGTGAAGTGAGAGAGACTCAGAGATTCAAACATTCCATATTCTCTTGTATATAGAATCTGGATTAAAAAACACGTGAAGGTAGACTGGATTCTGTTCAGAAAGAGGAATGGATCAGAGGGAGGGGGAAAGGGGGCAGGAGGAAATACTGGGAGGGGTGAGCGTGCTAATGCTACAGTATATACATGTATGAAAATATTACAGCGAATCAAACTATTATGCATAATTAATATATTTTATTATATCACACACAATTAGAGACCATTTAAAGAAGTAAAGAGGTACAGTGTTCAACAATGCATGGCTTTAAAATATTTCTAGATTTTTTTGAATATTTTGTTTTCATTTTAAATTATGTGTATATGAATGTCCATGTGTGAGTTTCTATGTATGAATGCAAGTGGTAGTCGAGGCCAGAAGCGAGCGTTGTATCTCTTGGAGTTTGTAATTGTGGGGTTCCCAGTGTGGGTGCTGGGGATAAAACTTAGACTTTCTGGGAGAGCAGCACAGCCCTTAACTGCTGAGCCACCTGTCCAGTCCTCCAATTTTTTTTTTTCTCGTTGTAATTGAACTGGTATTTCCTGAAGATCATGTTTTTCTCAAGAGAAACACATAACACAGTAAATTGTAGCTTTGTTATTACAAAGGAGAATGCCCTTTTGTCTGTTCATTTTCAACTTACACATAACCTTAGTTATTGGGAGAGCAGATAAGTGCTGGCCAATTACATCAATGATGTACCAGGCACAAGTTGAGCCGTGGATGGTCGTGAGGGTGATTCCTTGTCTATCACTGAGAACATAGGATCTTGAGCTTGCTTTGGCATCTAACGGCATAGAAGTCAGGGCAAGATGCCAGATCCATGAAGGGAAAATACCACCTTTATGGGAATAGTAAAATAGAATGACTCCTTGGGGCCCTGCTCCATTTCAAAATAAATATAGAACATTTGCGCAGACTTACTTGTGTGCCTGTGTTCTACCCACTGCTGCTAACCCTATCAATTTCTTTAATAATATTTTTAATATGGTAAATATTTAATTGGAAAATTAACATTTGTATTTGAAAAACAATGTTGAATGATGTATAGGAAGATTTTGAGAATGAAAATGAGAGGAGTATGACACTCAGTAGCTCAGCTGGCTAAAATGTTATTAATATCACAACTCCTACTTTTGTGGGGTTACTTAGTTTACTGTTTCTCCTAAGCTAAGAAAAGTAGCAAAAAAAAAAAATGATCTGTTAAGTTTCAATACTGTGTATATTTCTCTGGGCCAGATGACTGATGAAAGTAACGACGATGTTGCATTAATTTACCAATACAGTTACAAGAACAAAAATACATGTTTATTTTATATTTAAAAATTATAATTATAGAGTTGAGCAGATGACTCAGAGGGTGGAGGCACTTGCCTCCCGGCATGATGACCTGAGTTCAATTCTCCAGGACATACATTTTGAAAGGACAGAACTCACAGATTATCTCCTGATTTCATGGGTATACTCAGGCGGGTGTGTGTGTGTGTGTGTGTGTGTGTGTGTGTATATGCATGCACACAGGCATACACTAAATAAATGTGCAATAATAAATTATAAAAATAAAAGTGTATGAGACTTATTTTTCTCTGTTGTAAGTTGGAAATAATAAGAGTAGTATCAACACAAATTTAATAATTTTATTTATAGAAAAAAAATGGAATAATGACTTTTGGGTCTTCCCTTCATGCCTGCCCCTTATTGATGCTCAGTTCTTATTTGATATTATTATCATAGGTAGTCTTTAAAATCAAGTGAATCTGAGTAATTCCAAGTCCTCGGGTAGAGAAACAGAAACAGATGCAACTGTAGTGATTTTTACAAAGTATAGATGTACTACAAGGGTGTTTGGAGGAATTATTTCTACGATTAATATCTCATGTACCATGATCCAGGGAGATTCTGAGCATATTAGAGAATTTCTACACTTTATTTTAAGACATATTGCATATATTTGATCAAATTTAAGAAAATATTAGCAGATGTATTGCCCCACATAGGTGCTTTTAAATACTAGTTTTAAGTGTGATTTCTTGAAATCTGATCTTCCGAAGGTCCTGAGTTCAAATCCCAGCAATCACGTGGTGGCTCACAACTATCTGTAACAAGATCTGACGCCCTCTCTTGGAGTATCTGAAGACAGCTACAGTGTAATTACATATAATAAATAAATAAATCTTTAAATAAATATAAAGAATTCTGAAAATGACGCCTGTTCTCTCATTTCTTCCTCCTTCCGCCCCTTCCTCCTTCCCTCCCTTCCATATTTCCTTCCTTCCTCCCTCCCTCACTCCCTTCTTTTCTTCCTTTCTTCCTTCCTTCCTCCCTTGTATTTTCAATTGATGAACTGTGCATAGGTTGCAGTATATTGGGATATTTTGAGTCATTGCAAACATTGTAGAACAATCAGATCCAGATAAGGAGCGTACCCCCACCTCAATTATATGCCATTTCTTTGTAGTGAGAGCATTGAAATCCTCTCTTTCGCCCCTTTGAAATACATGTGTTTATTGATTTGACTCACCTTTGTCTGAGTTTCAGTGTTACCCAGTGGTCTTCATTCCCTTCCTACTCTATTCCCAGTTTTCTGCCTTCTTTGTTGTTTTTCTCCCTTTTCCTCCTCCTGCAGGGAAGAGGCTGCTATGAATCCTCCCTCCAGAGACCTTCCATTTCAAATGGCCATATGGGTGTCATGTATAATGCATGAGAGGCTGCATGAGCTGCAGATGATTCAAAAGCGAGGTCTCTGAGGCTGGGCTCAGGAGGTATTCACTAATAGTAATTAGAAAACCAAGCAGCATCTTTCCAAGGCCCCAGCCATTTCATTGGTCTAATAGTATTGGACAGTAATATAGTGCAGTGATGCAGTCTTCCCAACACAATTATTGTGCAAATGTTCTTTCTCATCACTAGCAGGTTCACTATCTCCAGATCCCTACTAAGGTTTGATGGAACCTGAGGATACCTCTCTAATTGCAGCTGCATCTCTAAGGTTTCAGGAAGAGACAAAATAATGCAAAGTGTAATTTGAAAGTTAATTTTTCATCGTCGTACCTAAGAAACCATCTGGGTAGAGGCAGGACAGGGAATTTGGCATAGCCTTTGTGTCTTGGCAGCAGCTTTTGAGAGAGAGCCTCTCTAGTCTTTTTTTTTTTTCTTTTCTTTTGGCCCAGAAATAATATTTGAAATTAAAGTTGGTGAACTTTTTTGTTAAAAAATATGCATTTAAAATTTATCATCAGAGTTTTTTTTTTTTTTTAAAGGCAAGTGAGTGTAAGAAAATGTAGAAATAATTACTGTGTACTGGCTGTGTAGAATAAGCTCTTTATAAACTCAAAAGCAACAAAACAGCAATTTTTCAAGTGAATTATACTAGACTTCATTTTCTTTATATCTTCAAGGACAGGCTGTCAATTCTTTGGAAACTTTGCAAGGCGAAGCATACTTCATTTGAAGAACTGGGCCTACAAGTTTGCTTCCTTGGGCAGAAGTAAAGGGGGCACTCCAGGGGCTCATTAGATGTTTTATATGTGAAGGTGTAGACATAATTCCGTGATAAAATTTTGGGCCCAAAGGTTTTGAAATAATTACAGGAATATTTTACAAAAGACAGAACATTGAGTGTTAAAGGATCAGTTTCTTTGAACTGGGAAATTCAGATGTCCCAACATTGCAGAGTTATTAATTTAATCTCATGTTGGTCCTAGTGGGAATAGCCAGTGGTTCCTTTTATTTTACAAAGAAATAAGAGAAAGGCGAAAGATTTATATGATCTGAAGAGAAACTCAGGAGACAGCAGGTGTTTGCGAGGATGTGGAGAAAAAGGAACACTCCTCCACTGCTGGAGGGATTGTAAGATGGTACAACCACTCTGGAAATCAGGCTGGCAGTTCCTCAGAAAACTGAACGTGACACTTCCGGAGGACCCTGCTATACCTCTCTGGGCATATACCCAGAGGATTCCCCAGCATGCAATAAGGACACATGCTCCACTATGTTCATAGCAGCCTTATTTATAATAGCCAGAAGCTGGAAAGAACCCAGATGCCCCTCAATGGAGGAATGGATACAGAAAATGTGGTATATTTACACAATGGAGTACTATTCAGCAATTAAAAACAATGAATATATGAAATTTGTAGGCAAATGATTGGAACTGGAAAATATCATCCTAAGTGAGGTAGCCCAATCACAAAAGAATACATGTGGAATGCAATTGGCATATCAAATGACTCCCATGAAGAAGTAAGGAGAGGGCCCTGATCCTGGAAAGGCCTGATCCAGCATTGTAGGGGAGTACTAGGACAGAGAAAAAAGGAGGGAGGTGATTGGAGAATGGGTGTAGAGAAGGCTTATGGGACATATGGGGTGGGGGAAAAGTGGGAAAGGGGAAAGCGTTTGGAATGTAAACAAAGAATTTAGAAAATAAAAAAAAAATACTAGATCAGGAAAGTATCAAAAAGAAATAAGTGAGGACACAAGCCAGTGGGAAAGAATAGACTGTCTATTAACTATATTTGTAAATGTGGTTCTTTATGCCAATCTAGTACTTTACTGTGTACTTCTTATTTAAATGCCTACATCAAAAACAGCTGTCACGTGTAATAGAACATTGGACAGCAGTGGTTGCACATCTGTCATTCTCAGACTCTCAAGTTCAAGAGGTCGAGAGTTAAAGATCAGCCTGTATCACATAGTGAGACCCTGTCACAAAGAAATCAAAACTCAATCATAATAAAAGGTGATAGAAGAGAACACATGAAAACATTTTATTGAGTTGAATGGAAAAATCAATTTAATGTAAAAAAAAAAGGCTTTTGAACTGTAAAGCATAAGAAGATAGCTGGTCATATTTTCGTCACAATTAGGAATCCATTTAGTGAAGGATATCACACGAAAAAAGTATTTAGCAGATAATCACAATAGCAGAAGAAGGGAAGATGTAAGAACTGGATGAAAAAATCCAATAGAAATATCAGTGCAAGCAAAGGAGTTAAAAGTTAGCAGAGAGGTACCCACAGCCATTACAAATGCTGGAAATGCGAACCATAAGACTGTCAATATCTTCCTGGAATAAGTGGGTGAGTCAGTAGTGCCAGCTCTGGACAGTGTTACTGACATAAACAGATTGGGTGTGTTACTGGTAGGAAATAAAATAAATCAATCAAATTTTTGTGTCTTCACTATATTAAGAATAGATGTATGTAGAACTTTATAGTATGGTGGTTACCAGAACCATTGGTAGTTTAGAGTGAGACAAAATGGAAATAACTTTCATTAAATGTCATCCTCTTGGATACTCTCTTGTTGTGGGAAATATTAAAAAGAACGGCAAGTTCCCACACTTCCACATCACCCTACTGCTCTCGCCTGGTGGTCTGGTTGGCCTGGTCTGATCTCAGGGAGACTCTACTGGCCCAGAGCTCCTGAACCGTCTGTCTCTACCCAGCTATCTAAGTTTCCACTGGCGAGTTGCTACCACGCCAGCCCTGTGCTTCAAATCCGCCATGGCCTTTGTGGTGCACATCAGACAAACCCATGCTTGGCTGCTGTACCTTTCCCTCTTGAACCCAGATGAGCTGCCCTGTGAAGGACAACACAAACTTAGTTCAGAAACAACAGTAGCTCAGTTGCTGGGTGCAGCAACTAAAATCCTAATCTTGTAAGCCTTATTAAATCTATTCCGTGGCAAATACTCATGAATCTTCCATTGAAGAGACACTCATTGGGCCTTCCATTGAAGAGACACTCAGAGCATCTTGTCCTCATGCTATCCCCATCCAAAAAGGCTTAACTCTTTCCTGCTTCCTCTCTTCCTTTCTCCAACCCGGAAATTCTACCTACTAACCCAGTGATTGGCTCCTTTATTCATTAGGGGATGGTTCCCAAAAAGTCAATTGAGTACTCATTCCTTGTTTGCAGCCCCTCCCAGGAGAGCAGAATTAGCATCAAAATACAAGTAACTCCAGGGCTATCTATGATATGCTCCTTTATACTACAGAATGCTTTCTAGTCCGAGATCTCAGCTTAACTTTAACATCTTGGAATGCTGCAGGGCCCATTTTATTTATCTGTGTCTACATGGCAAGGTAGTGATGCTCATTCAGCAAAGTGGAGCAGCAGTAATGGTTGCTACTTTGTTCAGGTCTTTCAAAAATCACTGCTCTGCATAAGGTTTGTCCAATGTTCTGGTTGTTTCAATAAACAGTTTGAAACAGCTTTTTATATCAGACAGAATTAAAAGTTAACTTGCTAGCATTCTAAACCTGTTGTTGCATAAATGCTTGCAACATTGTAGTCAGCAAGTCAAGTTTGATGTTTCTTAAACCGTGCAGGAAGCATCATCCAAGATCTTTGGTTAGGTAGATTTCAGCTGAGAAGCAAGATCATATCGTTAGATCAAACTGAACTTGCCTCTTGGAGTTGTATTTTGTAAAGAACCACTTTAAAATTGTCTCTACGTTAAGGAATTAATAATTGCATTAAAGGGCTTTTTAATGATACAAGTTCTTGATGCAGCAGATTCTTCTACAGTTGTTGGATGGTGTGAACAAATGAAATAGATTAGAGATTGCTGCTTAGGGAGACATCTACGCCTATAAACGCTGACACAAGAAGATCATAGGTATGTCTACCCTTGGAAACCAGTTTGACAGTGAAAGCAAAATGTGATACAAATCTTAGGACTCACTCACTGCTGGATCTAATTCCTGATTGAGTATTTCTCCAGTCTATAAGCAGGGACGAGGACTGAATCAATAATTGCCTAAATGAGATAGCATTCACTGTCTATTGCTCTTCTGTAAGAGGAAGGTGAGAACTCCCATGAAGTTGTACTGTATCCGCATGATAACATATTTTGTGAAAGTTACTAGGTTTACTGAAGGGATGAACCCAAGTATAAAGTATTATATTTCTTCAAGAAAAACATAGCGTATTTGATTGCAGTAATTATTTGTTTGTTCTAATTGATTTACTTCAGAGTACAAAGATCCAAGGATGTAATTTCAGGGTTTATGACAAAATAAAATCAATGGCAAACTTTTAACAGATTTCGGGCAAAGTAGTAAGTAACTCTCAGGCCTGAGGATACTGAATCTTCCTTTGTTGTTCTGATGTCATATGTCTAATTTAAGTACCATTAACCAGATTCAGTATTGGGTGTGCTTATTTCTCAAAATATACTTGCTTTTTCTTTCTGCTAGACAGCTATCACTGGCATAAGCATTGGTTGGGGTTCGTTTGGTTGAAATCATAGACTAGAATTTGGAATCTCATTTGGTAAATACAATCATCTAAAGAAAAGGGCGGAAGAGTGAGCAGACTCTCAGATGCAGGTTGGGACTCGGCACACACTCAATGTTTTGTAGATGCAGAAACACAGCTGTCTACCTTCATCGCTCACTCGGTAAGAGATGGAAAATTAAAACTCAAGGTCCATGGATGTTTGGGCCTTAGTATATTTTATAAGGCTGCTTGATCCACGAGACCATGTTTTTCTATTTGTGTTTGAATCCTGACTCTGTGAGTAAGGTATGACCTCACTCATAGTACTTTATTTCATTTTAAAGCTAGTTGGATGCAACCATTGAGAGTGGTGGGCATCCAATGAGTTAATGGATAAGGGCATTTAGGAAAATGTTCACCGTTAGCCTTTGTTCGGTTTTTGTTGATGCTGTTATTGTCCTCAGTTAAGTCTAGGAAATGAATTTTTAACTTTGCTTGCAAACAGCCCCACAGTTGGTTATTTTCATAATTTATAAAGTTTATAAAAGAAAATCTATGTTTAGTGTTATTAATAATATTTCATATTAATAATATTTATAAATGCTATCCTATCTGTCTATCTATCTATCTATCTATCTATCTATCTATCTATCTATCTGTCTGTCTGTCTGTCTGTCTGTCTGTCTGTCTGTCTATCTATCTATCTACCTACCTATCTATCTATGTATATATCTATCTATGTGTCTGTCTGTCTATTCATACATGTATGTTATTACCTAAGTTTTTTTTCTTCCTAGGAAGATTTTGAAAGTCAGAAAACATAATATTTTACTAATATATTTCAAGGCATATAATATAGCATTTATCATGTTAGTAGGTTCTCAGGTCTGTCATTGAACAGACCTGTTCAATGTTTTCACTTCTTTCCTCTGCTTTACAGGTAGCTGTTCTATAATGTATAAGACAGGGGACTGCAAACACCATTTGTGGTTCTAAGTTTTTTGAGTACCAGCTCCATCACTGAGCCCACTTGTCACCCAGTCACTCTGAAATCCTGTTTCCTTATTTCTGCAGTGTCCATCTAATACTCGAGACGTGATATTAGTTAAATTTAGATTGTTGTGTGTAAGGTTAACCATATTTTAGATGTAATTTTTATCTTTTACCAGTTGCTACCCTTTCTTTGAGTCCCAACTTTGAGAAGATATAGAAAACTGTCATGAAAGTATAAATATTCCTCAAATATGTCCCAGGCCAAGTGACTTTGTAGCCAAAATTCTTCTGTGTGCTTGACCTGTAGCTCATTACTTCCTAGACTTAACTCTTCAGATAACTCAGTGCAGAGGAGACCCACAGTTTCTCAATTGTAAGTTCCTTCCCATAACTAATTTAGTTGTCTTCTTTGAAAATACTAGGCATAAAGGGATATGCTCAATAATCTTTCCTCAGTACTTTATGGGGATCCTTCTTTATTTCTACTACAGTCTTCATTCAGCTTGGAACAGACAAATCTCATTTCATGTAAACCTGGGCACTGCATATGGAATGAAAGATATATTCTAAATGGCATCTGTTCTATTCCCCCATTACTAGATCTGTCCAGTTACAAATGCTACACAGAGGAGCAGCAACTTTCTCTGGAAAGAAAAATTTCCATTTTTAGTGTATATTATTATTATTATTAATCTCAGTTGTAATTCAGTTGATTCTTTCCTACTCTGAAATGATGAAATGTTTTATCATACACTTTAAAAAGTTCTAGCAAACAAACCCAAGTATCACAAATGGATTACCTATTTCTGAGTTTTTGGTCAATGAGATTATACAGCACCCCCTCCCCTGCATTACAAACTGGTGCCAATCCTCATGCCTGTACTCTAGAACTCAACAGGAAGGCCCTATGGCTCAAGGTACCACAGACTTGAATATGAGAATACGGAGCTACCAATCTGGTATTCACGTGGGAGGTTCATTCCCAGTAGATAGCATTTATGATGTGGGGAAACACTAAATACACAGCCGGAGGAGAAAAGTGAGCCTTTGTCTTACCCAGCTGTAAACTCTGCAAGATACAACAATGGCTGGCCTGATAGGATAGGATGTCTGGTACAAAAGTGGCACACGTGTTACATGAGTAACCAACTAGTTTCTGGGACAAAGGCCGGCTTTGTGAGATGAAACCCAAGCCAGGCAACTATTACAGGAGCCAAGAATCTTTATTGATAGGTTTGATAGATCGTAGGCTATAACAACAACAACAACAGCAACAATAATAGTTTGCTAAACTGATATAGTAGTATTAACTGACTCTTAATGAGTTACCCATCTCTGAACCTTCACCTTTCGGCATATGGCAATTTAATACAGAGACCTCCAACTGGCCAACTCGAAGGGAAGAAGAGACTGGAGAGTGACCAGTTCTAAATGGAACATTTATACCACTCCTCTTTTCCTAAGGTTCAGCTCTTTTGTGGAAGAGCAGTCAGAATGATGGTTAAAGCCAAAGGCAGTCCTTAGCATCACAGGAAAAAGTATTTTCTAGATAAAGCAGGACACATGCACACATGAACTCACAGTGATTGTGAAAACATGCTTAAGACCTGTGCGATCTCCAGTGAGATTATAATCCAGTATAGAAAGGGATTAGCAGGGGGGCTGGAGAGATGGTTCAGTGGTTAAGAACACTGACTGTTTTTCCAGAAGTCCTGAGCTCAATTCCCAGCAACCACACGGTGGCTTACAACCATCTGTAATGGAATCCAATGTCCTCTTCTGGTGTGTCTGAAGACAGCTACAGTGCACTTATACTCATATATATATAAAATAAATCTTTAAAAAAAAGAAAAGGAAGAACACAATATCCCACTGAGTAGGGAACAGTTGCAATTGGCACTTGATAGGCAATGGAAGAAGAGTCAGTTTCCTTTAAAGATCTAAGCCCCTGGTAGGTTGACCATACACCAACATAGATTGGACCTGACAGGAAAATAAGAAAATAAAAGTAACCTCAAAGTTGGGTGGAAGGTAAAGAGGGGGCTGAGGGGAGGAGTTGGGGTGCATATGTATGAAATTCTCAAAGAAATAGTAAAAATGTTACAAAAATGATAACACTAGCATTTAAGGAAAAAAACTCAGAAATGCTAGACTAATACAGAGAAAGTTGAAGCAAAAGCAAAACACTTTGCTCTTCTTATGTGATGTAATTTTTTTGTTTTGATTTTTAGAACATTGTTCTTTTTCATAATTCATTTTAAACATTGATTTACTTAATTGTTCCTACCTTGACATTACCTGATAAATTTTGTGTCCATATATTTAAAACTACTGTCAGTGTGACTGCAGACAGGTCTGGAAGTTTGGATGGCAGACAGAGGAGCCGGCCAAGAATGGTCACTTAGGCCACAGACATAATGGATTTCTAACAGCAGTAGTCTTGACAGAGAAAGAAGGCCTGCTCCTTCTTGAATAACTCAAGAGGTTACCTGCAACTCCTAAACTGTTTGTCCTCAGAAAGCTTGTGCTGTAGGCCAGTAACCTTCCTGGGAGTTCAGGAGGAAAGTTCTTCTGAATCTTCCTTTGATTAACAAGCAATTCAGCTAATAGTTCTCCAGTAAGACTCATGCTAATTAGGGTGTGGGGGGGACGGAACCCTATTATAGACATAAGCAATGCAAATGTCATATCTGATCAGTCTTTAGAAGTTAAATAATTTATTTGGCATTGTACAAATGAAGCAATAAATTATGTTTCTATGTGTTAGGGTCATCATTAAGTGTATCTTTTCGCTTAAGTTGTTAATATAAGATTTTATTAAGTTAATAAAAAATTTAGTTAACAGTTTAGAGTATATAAATAGTATATAATAGTATATAATAAATAGTATATAATTGTGTGTGTGTGTGTGTGTGTGCCAGGCCAAGTGTGCAGAGGACAAAGGACAGCCCTCAGAAGTCACTTCTCTTCTACCATTAGGGTGCTGGCAATGAAGCTTAGATTGTTAACCTCAGAGGCAACTGCCAGTATCCACTGAGCCATAGAGCCAGAACTGAACTGATAAACTCTTTCCTTTTTTTGTTCCATTTAAGAAATTTAAGAACTTCGGATGGCGGAGAAGCATCTTAAAAAATGCTCAACTTCATTAGCCATTAGGGAAATGCAAATCAAAACAACCCTGAGATTTCACCTTATACCAGTCAGAATGGCTAAGATTAAAAATTCAGGAGACAGCAGGTGTTGGCGAGGATGTGGAGAAAGAGGAACACTCCTCCACTGCTGGTGGGGTTGCAAATTGGTACAAGCACTCTGGAAATCAGTCTGGCGGTTCCTCAGAAAACTGGGCACCTCACTTCCAGAAGATCCTGCTATACCACTCCTGGGCATATTCTCAGAAGATTCCCCAGCAGGTAATAAGGATATGTGCTCCACTATGTTCATAGCAGCCCTATTTATAATTGCCAGAAGCTGGAAAGAACCCAGGTATCCCTCAACAGAAGAGTGGATGCAAAAAAATGTGGTACATCTACACAATGGAGTACTATTCAGCCATTAGAAACAATGAATTCATGAAATTCTTAGGCAAATGGATGGAGCTGGAGAACATCATACTAAGTGAGGTAACACAGACTCAAAAGGTGAATCATGGTATGCACTCACTAATAAGTGGATATTAACCTAGAAAACTGGAATACCCAAAACATAATCCACACATCAAATGAGATACAGGAAGACCGGAGGAGTGGCCCCTGGTTCTGGAAAGACTCAGTGTAGCAGTATAGAACAAAATCAGAACAGGGAAGTGGGAAGGGTTGGGTGAGAAAACAGGGGGAGGGAAGGGGGCTGATGGGACTTTTGGGAGTGGGATCTAGAAAAGGGGAAATCATTTGAAATGTAAATAAAAATATATCGAATAAAAAAAAGAAATGTATTTGAAATTGGCAGATGACATATCTTCCCCAGATTGTACCAGCCTTCACCCTGAAGCTCCAAGGCTTACCCTCCGTGAGCTTGAATACTGAAAATAGAGCTTTAGGATGGGATCTGCTCTGTAAAGAAAGCATTGACTATGTTTTTCTGTCTTTCAAGTGCTAAGTTAGAGAGAATATCATTGAATAAATTCTGTAGTTACTCTTAAGTTATTCATACATGATATTTTTATGTAGCTTTTGGGAAATGGTCAGACACATTTCTTTTCACCATGGCAACTCATCTGGGAATTTTGGTTTAGACCCCAGGAACCTTAAGTTTTCAATGATGTGGCTAGGTGAAAGGATGTCAAATGTGTCATTCAGTGATTAATTGAGAGGAGGAGGAGCTTAATTTTGGTTGCCTCCGAATTCAGCCTAAACTCTCTGATCTTCTGCCTTTCGGACATCCACCCATTGCTATTACTGTTATTAGATATTCAACTCAGAATTCCCCATGCCTTATTATCACACAAGGGCAAGTGAAGAAAAATCCTGGCTGTTTTCTGAACTGTATGTTATTTTGCAAATGAAAGCATGAACTTTAAATGGTACTTGGATAAAATGCATTGAACAATTTTAATGGATTATAAGACAACTTTAGGAGTTCGGAGAATGATGGAATTGGATTATGATATGTGATAATGTGTAAATCATCAGCCTATGGTGAATCGTTCTTTTAACAATTCTGTTATTAGAGCTGGACATCCGTCAGATGCTAAAGTGTCAACTGAACTATACCAACTTCTCGCACACAGGGGACTGTCAATTAAATTTTAGACATGCACTCTTGGATAATTGCAAAGTAGGTAGATCACCTGGTACCCCCATATGTTTAAGGTCCCCTAGCTCAGAGCGGGTGCCATTCTTTCTAATGAATCTTGGGCTTTTTGCCCAATTGTCTAGGAATTAATTGTCTAGAAAACCTTTTATGATACTGAAGATATGGAAGTCTTTTGAAATCTTATCTGTGGGAGAGTTATTTTATAAGCAGACCAAGGCATTTATACCACACTGATTCTTTCATTATTATAAAGAACATTGGGAAGATGAATGTAGAGCTTTGGCTAAATATAAAGGAAGCAAGGAGACAGGGATCTGTTATAATTCAAAAGAACTGTAGTTAACATTTCATTTCATTCACTTATGGAAGCATTGTAGTCACCTGCTTGGTCTGAAGCTAGTAGCTATTATCTGCCTGGATCTATTCACAGGCTAGAAGCTTTTAAAAAGAATATCATCAGCGAAACTTGGATTGGCAGCACTAAGTAGGAATGCAGTGCTACATAACTGGCTTGCATGCCTTATGTCCTTCCTGTTTTTACTAGTTGGTATATCTGTCAATCAATCTCTCCTTTTAAAAGTTAGCAAAATTTCTTGACGCTTTCTATTCCTCTACCAAGATTTCCCATTCTGACATCCTTTTCTATAACTCCTATAGCATGTTTGCAACAGCTGCTTTAAAGCCCCTGTCTGCTAATGAAAACAGCCAGATCATTTGGCGGGTGCCTTCATAAATGGTCCTTTCCCTCAGTTGTGGATCAGATTTCTATTGTCTAGCATTGTTCCATTTTATTTTGGTTATGATGAATGACAAAGTATACAGACTCTGTTTTATTCTTTCCTATAGGCTTTGAATTTCACTCTATTAGTTCATTGGTGGCACATGGATGATTGATTTAATGCTGGTTACATGCTAGAATAGAATCCTTAATACTAAGTAGAGTCTCAAGCTGTGGACTTTTCTAGTGTTTTCATGGGAAATCTGAAGTCATTCCAAATTTCTCTAATGTGACTGGGTCACTGATGAAATTCCCACCATCTAACTGTTGCTTTCTCTATGGGTTGAATTATATATCCAGCCATTTAAAATACAATGGTTGAAGGCAAAAGACACAGATTTTTATTCTTCCTTTTTATAGATTCTTTGTTTTCAGAATTTTGCTACCAGTTTAACTTATTTCTCATACCCTATTGGGGCTAGTAGTTTCTACCTGGTTCTATATCACTGGACTCCATGGAAGGCTAGGAAATGTGCTCAGGGGGCAGTGAATAAATCCGTGGCAAATCTCTTTTGTTCCCCTTCTCCAAGCTTTCTGTCATCTCCAGTGTATACTTTCTTTTTTTCAGTATATTCAAATTGCTTAAAAGTATTTTGCTCAAAGTTTATATTGGTAGGAGAGTTAATTTGATATAAGTAAACTATTCTGCAAGTACCTGCAGAAAATGTGTAAACTTTAAAAATTAAAATTGCATAGGTGTATCTAATGCCACCCACATAGTGTTTCTCTCTTCTTTTGAAACCAGATTAGTTAACATTTACTAATTGTGTGGGTGCTAGGAAGAGTCCCGGTACTTTATATTTATTGACTTAAGTTCAAACATTTACGATAGAAAGTATAAACCATCCTAATGTGCCACATTGGAAGTGTTCCAATAACTACTAACATACGCAGATCTAGTCCCCTCTCCCTCTGTCCAATACTTTGCTAGTTGCTTATAATTCACATGATTCTGTGTATACATATGCATGCATAGTTAAAATGAAAATTTCTCATCTTGGATAGTGATGGTCTCTCCAAGAATCAAAGAGCACCCAACTAAAAATCTCCAATACCAGGCACAAGATGCCTTTTTTGAGTTGTTGTCAGGGTTTTCCAAGAGACTTTTAAAACATAAAGCCTATTGCCCTTGATTGACATCAAGAAGTGGAAGATAAATTCCTGTTGCTGAAGATATCATGCATTTCATACACTGGAGTCAGAGGCTTCTGAGCTGGAATTGACTTGAATGCCTTCTCGTGAAGACTTGCTTTCATGGTACCAAAAGGCATTGTGCAAACTTTCAAAGGAAGAAAGCAGTCGAAAGTCCTATTCATCTGTGATGCTTATGAACAACTACAATGGCATAATAATCCTAAGTGTGCAGTAGAAGTGTGAGTGTGATTGTAACCAACAACTCTTTAATTGGAGTTATGATACTCTTAACAATAGGAAAACTATGCCTGGTTCTAGCAACCTAGCTAATGACTTAGAGCTAGTGATGTCATGGGTCTCAGAGAAGCTACAACCACAATGTTACTGAACAAGCATATTCTCTAGGTTCATTCTAAATATTCATTCTTGCATCTTTAGATAAGTGTAGTTCTTCTCTGAGTAGCTCATCAAGAAAACTTCTCAATGAAACAGATGGAAACCTTTACAGAAATCCAATCAAAATTGAAAGTTATAGAGCCTAGCCCCAATGGATACATCTACAAAATACTCCTACACCAAAGACTCAGAGGACATAGCAGAAAAGGGGGTGGAAAAACTCCAAGAGCCACAGCGAGTTTGCTGTGAGATTATGTTTTCTAGTAACATCAGAAGCTATGCCCATATACAGCCTCATTAGTATGATTGCCTAAATGTGAGCTGAAAAAAGATGACGGCAAATAGATATGCCAGTGTAGACCGGAAGACTCCCATGAGACCTCAGCCCTACACAAAGAACTATAGGCAACTATGGAATGCTGAAGACTGGAAAAGCAGTCTTCTCCATGTGACAGCGCCTTAACTCGCTATTCAATACCAGATAGCCCAAATACATTCCTACAAGTATACAGTCTGAACATGTTATATTTAGGAATATATATGTGTATTCATATATGTGTACAACAACAATGAAAAAGGGGGTTATACATTTGAAAGGAACCAAGAGACAAAGAAGGATTTTATGGGAGGGCTTAAAGGTAGGAAAGGGGAAGGAATAAAAGCTTTACTTATAATCACTAGAATAAAAGAAAATGTGATTCCTCAATGTTATCTCATGTTTCTCTCTCTTATTATAATGCTTTTCTCCCACATCTCATACATTTGTATAACAGTACCTTATTTCTTATAAATTATTTGTTAAATCTTTGTTTATAATGTGTTTCTTTACATTTTGGATATTTTTTTTTTATGTTAGAACAATGTTTTTATGGCTTTTTGGTGCTTTTTTTTTGTATTTTCTTTATTTACATTTCAAATGTTTTCCCCTTTCCAGGTTTCCTCTTGGGAAATCCCCAAACCCATCCCCCTTCCCTCTGCCTCTATGAGGGTGCTCCCCCACTCACCCACACACTTCCACCTGTCTGTCCTCACATTACCTTACACTGGGATATCGAACACTCTCAGGCACAAGGGCCATTCCTCCCACTGATGCTCCACAAGGGCATCCTCTGATACATATGCAGCTGGAGCCAAGGGTCTCTCCATGCATACTCTTTGGTTGGTGGTCCAGTCCCTGGGAGCTCCAGGGGGTGTGGCCAGTTGACACTGTTGCTCCCTACATGGGGCTGCAAACCCCCTCAGCGCCTTCAATCCCTTCTCCAACTCTTCCATCTGGAACCAGCACTCAGTCCAATGGTTGGCTGAGAGCATCCACCTCTGTATTTGTTAGGCTTTGGCAGAGTTTCTCAGGAGACAGCCATATCAGACTCCTGTCAGCAGGCACTTCCTGCCATCTACAATAGCATCTGAGTTTGGCAACTGATATGGGATGGATCCCCAGGTATGACAGTCTCTGGATGACCTTTCCTTTAGTCTCTGCTCCACACTTTGTCTCCATATTTGCTCCTATAAGTATTTTGCTGCCCCTTCTAAGAAGCTCTGAAGCATCCATCCTTTGGTCTTCCTTCTTCTTGAGCTTCATATGGTCTGTGAATTGTATCTTGGTACAACAAGGTATTCCAAACTTTTGGGCTAATATCTACTTATCAGTGAATGTATAGTGTGTGTGATCTTTTGTGACTGGGTAACCTCACTCAGGATGATATTTTAGTCCCATCCATTTGCCTGAAAATTTTCTGAAGTCATTGGTTTTAATAGCTGAGTAGTATTCCATTGTGCAAATGGACATTTTCTGTATCCATTCCTCTGTTGAGGGACATCTGGGTTGTTTCCAGCTTCTAGCTATTATAAATAAGGCTGCTATGAACATAGTGGAGCATGTGTCCTTATTTTATGTTGGAACATCTTCTGGGTATATGCCCAGGAGTGGTCTAGCTGGGTTCTCAGGTAGTACTATGCTGAATTTTCTGAGGAACTGCCAGACTGATTTCCAGAGTGTTTTTACCATCTTGCAATCCCACCAGCAATGGAGGAAGTGTTCCTCTTTCTACACATCCTCACCAGCATCTGCTGTCACCTGAGTTTTTTTAATCTTAGCCATTCTGACTGGTAAGCCTCGAATACATGGGCACAGAGAAAATTTCCTGAACAGAACACCAGTGGCTTAAGCTTTAAGATCAAGAATTGACAAATGGGACCTCATAAAACTGCAAAGCTTCTGTAAGGTCAAGGACACTGTCAATAGGACAAAATGGCAACCAACAGATTGGGAAAAGATCTTTACCAATCCTACATCTGATACAGGGCTAATACCCAATATATACATTTTGGATCTTGATAATTACATTTTAAAGTTCTATTTACTATATTTCTCTGTTTTAGGTTTTGTTTGTCTTCCATAAACCTAAAGAGGTTAGTGTACTCAGTGCATATTTTTGTAGAATATTCATCTGAATTGTGTGTGATTGCTTTTTGCATCATACCAGGAATCACAGGATGCCGTATTGCCATTATCTTTGGGATATTAGGATTGATGAGGTAGATTCAGCTGGTGTTACCCTTGTCATTTATTGTAGAATTTCTCAAGAGTTCACCATCTAATTGTGCAGAAACTGTTAGAAATCTTTACCATGGATTACTTTAATTCATCATTGCATTACTTACTGTTCACTTATTAAATATTTGTCCATTCCAAACAGTACTAAGCATGTAATACATAAAAAATAAACCAGTAAAATGGCTCCTGTAGACATCTTATTTGTGTCTACTGGCCCAGATCATAGACTATGGGCTCATGTAAAACCAAATTATTTTTATAAAAGGATGTCTTAAATTTAGAAGGCTAAGAACTAATACACATCATTTAGAGCTTTGAGGCTAAGGAAATACAATTGGTGTTTCTGAGAATGTCATAATTTGTGTTAGATGAACTGAATTCAAATCCTGATGAGAATACTCCAAAACATCAGCTTGTGCGGGAGTAGAATTAGAGTTGTCATTTTGCCTGAATTATTTTGCAATAAGATAATGCAATCTAAAACAAAATCTGTTATATCATATTATACTTTTTATTACCACAAATCTGCTTTTACTTTGTCATGCTTGTGTTATGGAGAAAAGTTCCTTTTAGTTGTTTTTATATGGATTAAATTATTCATCAGACTTTGGAAATTTTTTATTTCAACATTTCGAAATTCACTGCACATAGTCTATGAGTCTTAAGCATAAGCATTTGTTTAGCTTTTGAGGCTTTAAAGAAGCCTATAAGTTATATTCTTAAAGTTCATCTAAACTTTCTGAGATATCATTTTGTTTGAGACATCTCCTAAGTAGGCTTCAGATATAAAGCTATGGCTGTAGCTGAGGATGACTTTGAACTTCTGATCTACCTACTACTACCCCTCTCCCTGGTGTTAGTATGATGGATAGAGTTTAGCAATTTGCTTTGTGTGATAGGGCTCAAGCCCATAGCTCTCTGCATACCAGGCAAATATTTCACCAACTGAGGTACATCCTCTACCTTAGAGTTGGGTTTCTATGTTGTAAACATCAAATCAGGGTGACAAGAGGAACATGGATATGAAGTCTCTGAAGATAAGTTACAGTGATTTTATGCACCCCTTTCAATAAAAGTTCATAGCACCTGTTAGTTATCTATCTGACAATGTCCTGGGTACATCAATAGTTAAGATACACAAACTTATGCTTCTTCATGAGATTTATATCCCAATGCCCAGTTAGTTCGATTAAATATAAATTCAACAGGTGAATGCTCTCATCCTTGTTAAAAGTCAAAATGTTACCTGATATCATAATGCACCAAAGAAAATGATTTTTATTAAACACTTTTGCACATATAAAGGAAAAGTTTAAATGAGTATTTAGAGTTAGGGAAACACAAGTCAGCATGTGTAGGCTTGTATTATTCAAAACCTACTGTAATAAGGGTCCTTCAGTGCTTTAACCTCTCTTCTGGCTCACCACCCACCAAAGGTCAAAGTTAATAAAGCAAGGGGGGATGTGGACTTGTTTAGAAATATTTTCTGAGTGATTACAATCTTGATTGTCAGGGTGTCAGCAGTTCAGTTCACATGAACCAGCAATAGTATCTTGATGCTCTCACAAACACTATTCTTGAGTTAACAGTTTGATCCAGAGGAAACTTCAAGGCTCTGCCAAATGCCCTAAGTCTGGGGAAGTGGCAAGAAGTCACTTCTGGAAGATCATGAGAAGTTTTTTGGTGCATTTTCTTTTGTGCAGTCATGGTAAATGATGATCAGTGAAGAAGGAAAGACACACCAATGGCACAGCAATGTCAGCAAAGCCCAACAAATGGTGGCAAGGTGAAACAATGCCACACGGCATCATCCACCATCCGATGGGTTATCAACATACCCTTTCCAAACATCACCTGTTCTCTCAAGCATCTGGTCTGCTCTAGCAAACATCACATGCCCTTTTCCCAGGCAGCTTCCAGAGAAACACCAGGTGTCTGTTCTCAGCAAAACACCCTTCCATGTTCTGTCTGCCTCAGCAAAACATCTTCTCATAAGACAGTTTTCAGAAAGAACATCACAGGACACAACTGCGTCTCCAAAGAAACCAGAAATATCCACTGAAAACATGCTATATTTGGAAACATACTGTTTGTATGTATAATTGGAAAAAGCCCTTTTCTATAGTCTGTTATGAAAAAAGCCTTACTGACATCCTATACATCTACTCTCCTAAATCTTAGATGTTATCTCAGACACTTAAATTTTAGTTCTATTCCAATATCTGGTACATCTATTTCTACTTCTTGTCTACTTTATGGTATATGTGGCACTCCTCTCTCAGGAGTACCCTCATTCCATCATCCCCGACCGTGACAAACAGTTTTCAGGAGATGGGTAGGGGGTAGGGCCATATAAGACACCATTTAGTGCAAGTTTGGATCAATTGACTTCTTTTACATTGTGATTCTGTTAGCCACGAATTCACCTTGTCTGAATCTGTATTATTTAATGAGAAAAACCATATCAAAATTGTCCACTTTACAGAATTGCGAGTATCACAGGTATAACACGTAGCCCACTCAACTGGCCCTGTACTAGAAGGCTCTTTGAAAGCCCTGAGTACTTACAGTGGAAAAGGAAGGATATAAAAATGTGCAGGTAAAACCACGTTTTTCTGCAATTTGAGGCCCCAGAGAAGGTCCAATTATATTCCTGGTATTTTAAAATTAAGTTTTTAGCTATAGTCAAAGTGATGGGCCACGCTAACGTCTCCATCTTCCCTCCTTCCTCCACCGTCTTCTCCCCATCCACTCTCCATGGTATTTTATTCATTTGTATTATTATGTGAAATGAAATAAAGTAGACTTAGGACAAACATCTCATTATTTCTCTTTTACGAGGAATTCAGGATTTATTACGCTTTAATTGTTTAGAGCAGACTTCCAGAAATGCCACACAGTGCCACCATTCATCTTTCATCCGTACCCAAATAAAACGACCCACAAATACACATCTCATGTTGTTTATTAAAACTGTGTATGCATAATCAGATTTACTTTGCTATGGACAAAATAGCCGAGACAAACAACTTAAAACAATGAAATATTTATTTCAGCTTAACTTTCCAAAGGTGGTTTCACTCAATTGAAGGCCTGATAGGAGGCAGTCTAAGGCTGAAGCAGGTAACAAAACAAAACAAAAACAAAGCAACAACCTCCCAAAGATGAACAAACATACAAACAAACAACAATGAAAATTAGCTCATCACCTCATACACACCAGGAAGTAGAAAATTGAGAAAAAAATATGTGTGGATACCCAAGAATATAGCTAAGTTCTTTAATAGTAGCAGTACACTAGCTATGGAATAAGCTTTTAGCATGAGCTTACTGGAAATACTTAAGATTAAAAATTATACTGCTTGGCGTTTCCACTTTCAGATATTAAAATGCATCAAAAGCAGCTACAGTATTATCTAATTATATGATCGTTTGTGCCATCTGTAAGATTCTTCATATCTGTGAAAGTCCGTTTGTTTGCTGAAGATACTTTTTAGATTAATGATATCCAGTTGGGCCATACACTTGGCTCTTTAAAAAAAATAACACCAGACAGCACAGTATAATTTGACAGTTTTAACATGCCATTCAAGTGTGTGTTGTTTAACCTTCATGAGTTTGTGGTATGCCTTTCTTTCTTTCTTTCTTTCTTTCTTTCTTTCTTTCTTTCTTTCTTTCTTTCTTTCTTTCTTTCTTTCTTTCTTTCTTTCTTTCTTTCTTTCTTCCTTCCTTCCTTCCTTTCTTTCTTTCTTTCTTTCCTTCCTTCCTTCCTTCCTTCCTTCCTTCCTTCCTTCCTTTCTTTCTTTCTTTCTTTCTTTCTTTCTTTCTTTCTTTCTTTCTTTCTTTCTTTCTTTCTTTCTTTCTTTCTTTCTTTCTTTCTTTCTTTCTTTCTTTCTTCTTTACTATTGATTTGTAGTTTTATCCCATGGTGTTCAGAAAGAACAAAAGGAGGTGTTTCAATTTCCTTATGTTTATAGAGACTTTTATAGGATAGCATGAGATTTGTTACAGAGAAAGTGGCATGGGTGAGGAGATCAGTGTATACACTGGTGCAGTGCTAGAGTATAATGTCCTGTGGGTGTCTTGTCAGTCCATTTGATTTATGAAGAAATTTAGCTTCAGTGGTTCTCTATTCTTTTTAATATGACCAATCTATTACTAAGAGTGGAATATTAAAGTAAGTGACTCATATTTTGTTTTTTGTGTGTTAAAATGGGAGATTTTAATGGAAAATTATACAGACAAAATGGCAGACACTAAAATCACTTATAAATAGTTGAAAAGGGAATTATAAACAACTTCTGATGAAATTGAATATTTACATGGAAAATATTTCTGATAAACTTGAAGAATAATATAGAAAAAGTATTAAAATTGAAGATTTTCATGGAAAATTATACAGATAAAATGGTAGATATAAAACATTTCCAATACAATTGAAAAATGATGTAGAAACATTTTCTGGTAAAACTGAAGATGTTGATGGAAAATACTTCTGATAAAATCGAAGAACTACATAGAATAAAGTGTTAAAATTAAAGATTTTCATAGGAAATAATACAGCTATATTGGTTGACATAAAAACTTTCCTAAATTAATTGATAGAGAAATTATAAACATTTTCTGATAAAATTAGAGATTTACATGGAAAATGTTTCTGATAAAATTAAAGAAATATGAACATTTTCTGATAAAATTGAAAAATTCACATGGAAAATATGTCTGAAAAAGTTGAATATATGGAAAAAATGTGTTAAAATGGAAGACTTTTTCTCTCTTATTTTTAAATTGTATTCATTTCTTATTGAAAATGAAGCTATTTTTGTACAATATATTCTTTTTTCAGCCCAATTTTTTATTGGAAAAGGAAGTAAAAACATTTTATGCTAAAACTGAAGATTTACATGGAAAATATTTCTGACAAAATTGAAAAATATAAAGAAAACACATGAAAATTGACAATTTTCATGGAAAATTAAAGAATAAAATGGTAGACATAAAGAACATTGCTAAATTAATTGAAAAGGGAAATAGGAACATTTTATGATAAAAATCAAAGATTTACCTGAAAAATATTTTTGATAAAATTGTAGAAAAATATAGAATAACGTGTTAAAATAGAAGATTATCATGGAAAATTGCACAGATAAAATGGGAGGTATAAATATATTTCTAAGTTGATTGAAAATGGAATTATAAACATTTTTTGATAAAATTGAAGATTTACATGGAAAATATCTCTGATAAAATTGAAGAAATATGTACAAAAACAAGTTAAAATTGACTATTTCATGGAAAATTATATAGATAAAATGGTAGGCATAAAAATAATTCGAAGTTGATTGAAAATGGAATTAAAAACATTTTCTGATAAAATTGAAGATCTACATGTAAAATATTTCTGATAAAATTCAAGAATATATAGAAAAACACATTCAAATTTACTATTTCATGGAAAATTATACTGATAAGATGGTAGGCATAAAATATGTCTAAATTGATTGAAGGTGGAATTATAAAATTTTTCTGATAAAATTGAAGCTTTACATGGAAAATATCTCTGAGAAAATTGAAGAAATATGTAGAAAAACACATTAAAACTGACTTTCATGGAAAATTATACAGATAAAATCATAGGCATAAAAATATTTCTAAGGTGATCGAAAGTGGAATTATAAACATTTTCTAATAAAATTGAAGATTTACATGGAAAATATTTCTGAAAGAATTGAAAAAATATAGAAAAATATGTTAAAAATGATTATCATGGAAAATATTATAGGTAAAATGGTAGACATAAAAATATTACTAAATTAATTGGAAGAGGAATTACAAACATTTTTTAATAAAATTGAAAATTTACATAAAAAAATACTTCGGTCAACCTATGCTTTTTTATTGGGGAATTGAGTCCCTTGATGTTAAGAGGTATGAAGGAATAGTGATAGCTGCTTCCTGTTATTTTTGGTGTTTTTTTATGTTTGTGTGGTTTCTTTCTTTGGGGTTTGTTGGAAGAAGATTACTTTCTTGCTTTTTCTAGGGTGTAGTTTCCCTCTTTGTGTATTTTCCATCATTTATCCTTTTTAGGGCTGGATTTCTGGACAGATATTGTGCAAATTTGGTTTTTATCATGGAATATCTTGGTTTCTCCATCTATGCTGATTGAGAGTTATGCTGGGTATTGTAGTCTGGGCTGGCATTTGTGTTCTCTTAGGATCTGTATGAGATCTGCCCAGGATCTTATAGCTTCATCGTCTCTGGTGACAAGTCTGGTGTAATTATGATAGGTCTGCCTTACTTGCCCTTTTTCCCTTACTGCTTTTAATATTCTTTCTTTGTTTAGTGTATTTGGTGTTTTGATTATTATATGCTAGGAGGACTTTCTTGTCCAGTCTAGTCTGTTTGGAGTTCTGTAGGCTTCTTGTATGTACATGGGAATCTCTTTCTTTAGGTTAAGGAAGTTTTCTTCTATAATTTTGTTGAAGATATTTACTGGTCCTTTAAGTTGTAAATCTTTACTCTCTTCTATACCTATACTCCTTAGGTTTGGTTTTCTCATTGTGTCCTCGATTTCCTGGATATTTTGGGTTACAAGCTTTTTGCATTTTGCATTTTCTTTGACTGTAGAGTCGATACCTTCTATGGTATCTTCAGCACCTGAAATTCTTTCTTCTATCTCTTGTATTTTGTTGTTGATGCTTACATCAATGACTTCTGATTTCTTTCCAAGGTTTTTGATCTCCAGACTTGTCTCCCTTTGTGATTTCTTCATTGTTTCTACTTCCATTTTTAGATCCTGGATGGTTTTGTTCAGTTCCTTCACTTGTTTGTGTTTTCCTGAAATTCCTTAAGGGATTTTTGTGTTTCCTCTTTAAGGGCTTCTACCTGTTGGCCCATGTTCCTCTGTATTTCTTTAAGGGAATTGTTTATGTCCTTGAAGTCCTCTATCAGTATCATGAGATAGGATTTGAAATCCAACTCTCGATTTTCCAGTGTGTTGTGGATATCTGGGACTTGCTGTGGTGGGAGAACTGGGTTCTGGTGTTGCAAAGTAGCCTTGGTTTGTGTTGGTAGGGTTCTTGTGCTTGCCTTTCACCATCTGGTTATCTCTGGTGCTAGTTGGTCTTGCTGTCTCTGGCTGGAGCTTGTCCCTCCTGTGGGCCTGTAAGCCTGAGTCTGTACTCCTGGGAGACTAGCTCTCTTCTGGCAGGGTCTGTGTATAGAAGGCTGTGGATGCAGTCTAGCTCCCTGGTGCAAATGGTGACCAGAAGACTTCTGTCCCAGCAGCTCCCCTGATCATATGCCCTGTGTGCTCCTAGCTATTCCCCTCCAGAGAGAAATTGGAGATCTCAACTCTACACTCAGAAGTGAAAGTGCTGCTGGGAGATCCCTCTTTCTTGGCAGACTGTGCACTGAAGGCTGTGGAACTGCTCAGTTCCCTGGTACAAATGGCGGCTGGAAGACTCTATTTGTGACTTTATATGTGTTTGTTTGATAAAAATAGTTGTATCTGTGTTTGGTGTATGCATGTTCAGAGCCATCTTCCTGATGGATTCTTTGTGTAATCAGTAGGAGGCAAACCTTTGTCTCTTCTGATTAGTGTTGGTTTGAAGATTATTTTATCTGCTTTAGAGTAGACATACTTGATTGTCTTCTGAGTCCATTTGCTTATAGTACTCTTTTACATTCTTTATCCTAAGGTGATGCTTATATTAGTGGTTATGGGGTTTTGTTGTAGGCAGAAAGACAGGTAGATTCTATTTATCTTTATTCAGAACTTTAGATAATTACTACTTAGTTACTATAGAACGATTTCTTCTAACTCATCTCAGCTTGTTGATTTTGTGGTATTTTCCTTACTGAACCTTCTGTGTAACTGGAGTATTGGTTATGAATTCTTTACATTTATTGTAGAATATTTTTCTTTCTCCTGTAGTTGTGACAAATACTTTTGCTGTATATAGTAGTCTTGATGGGCCAATGTAATATTCAGAATTTGAAATACATTACATCCAATCTTCATGCTTTAAAATTCTTCTATTGAATAAACAGCTGTTATTCCAATTGCCCTGCCTTTACATGTATTTTGGTCTTTCTCTTTTACAGCTTTCAGTACATACACTTTCTTTAGTCTGTAGTTTTGGTGTCTTAACTATAATACAGTGGTGAGATTTCTTGTCCTGTCTACTCAGTGCTCTACCTGTACTTTGTATCTGGATGGGTATCTCTAGACTTGACATAGTAGTTTGAATAGGTTTGGTCCCCATAGATTCGTGTGTTTGAATACTTGTGGCTCAGGGGAGTGGCACTATTGGGAGGTGTGGCCTTGCTGGAGGAAGTATGTCACTGAGGAGGCAGGTTTTGAGGTGTCCTATGCTCAAGCTCTGCCCAGTGTGGAATCTTGTCTCCTCCTGGCTTCCTTCTGACCAGAATGTAGAACTTTTGGCTCCTTCAGCACCATGTGAGCCTGCATGTAGTCATGCTTCCTGCCATGATGATAATGGACTGAACCTCTGAAATTGTAAGCCAGAATCAATTAAATGTTTGCATTTATAAGAGGTGCCTTGGCCATGGTATCTCTCCAGTGCAATAAAACCCTAACTAATATACTTAGGATTTGTTTTCTTTAATTTTATTGAAAATATATCATGTCTTTTACATGGAATTGTCCTCTTTCTATGCCCATAAGTGATGAATTTTGATTTTCCCAGTTTTTTGGCATGTTTCCATGTTCCATTTATATTTTTCTTAAATTTATCATTGGCTTTTATTGGGTGATTCTCTTCTTCCACCTCTACTTAAAACCCGGGTATTGCATCATCTTCATGGTCAATTCTATTGATGATACTTTGCACTGAGAATTCTATTTGACTTGTTGAAATTTTCATTTCCAGCATAATTTCAGTTTGGTTTTTCTTCAGCACTTGTATGTCTTTATTACATTTTATTTTCATGCCCTCAATTAACTTCCTTATTTCATTTAGATGTTTGTTTTTTGTTTATTCAGAATACCTTCATGCCATCTCTGAATTCTTTGAACATGTTTTTATTCATTCTTTTGAATTCTTCTAACAATTTTTTTCTACATCAGTCCCATTTAGAACCCTTACTGTGGGGCCTGTAACTTTTGAAGGCAACACATTGTTAAGATCTGGGGTTTTGTTGTTGTTGTTGTTGCTTTTTCTGCATTCAGACTTGTACATTTGGAATTAGTTTGTTGGTTGAGTTTCATTTACTTGTTTTTATTCAAGTATTCTTTCTTCTTTCAGGGTAATTTGTCCGTCTTTTCTATTTTCTGAGTGGGGTGCTATGGTTCCTCACATGCCTTGGGTTGTCTTTTGTAAAAGTTTTGTCAGATAGACACAGTAGTCTAGTTAGGTTAGGACTATATTTTCTTTGTATCCTG
Organism: Apodemus sylvaticus; assembly: GCF_947179515.1. Classification (NCBI taxonomy): domain Eukaryota; kingdom Metazoa; phylum Chordata; class Mammalia; order Rodentia; family Muridae; genus Apodemus; species Apodemus sylvaticus. The sequence goes on from NC_067494.1 coordinate 50,044,939, forward strand.
GAAAAGTACTGATTGCACAGACTTGCCTTTCATCTAGCTAGACAGTACTCTGGTTTGCCTGGGGTACCTTGCACACTCATCTCCGATGGTTCATGTGCTTTGCCAAGCTTGTGAACACCGTTTTAATCGGAGGACAGTCAAAGCACACACGAGAAGCTGAGAATTCATAACTTAGAGGTTAAAGACAACTCCTTGAAAGCAGTAGAATATTCCCCAAGCAGAGCAAGTGCCCCTGGAATTCAGTGTTTGCCTATAGATGGATGAATGAGAACAAAATGGCAAAACAAATAACTATTTGAATAGAAATTCATTTTTAGATTTGTTTAATAAAAACTTTTCTATATGTATCTGATGTTTTTGGGGGGAGATGGATTGTACCGATATTCTGGCCCTGTAGAGTTTAAAAGAATCCACTAATCTTTTAGCTTTGAGAGAGAATTTATGACCCAGGCTTGTTGAAGAGAAATACAGCACATATCTAAGGAGTGATTCAGGCTTAATGTCATGTGGTTAGGTTATGGGACAATAACTGGGTCTTAGTAAAAGCAATTTTGTTTTTTTTGTTTTTTTTAAAATTTTTTGTTTTCTGTTTCTTTTGTTTTTATGTAATTTTTGAATTTGTTGTTGTTTTGTTACTGGCTTTTTTTTTTTTTTTTTTTGGTTCTCTAGTTTGGTACTTGCCTATACATAGTCAGAAGAAAAGAAAGAATCAATAGAGGAAAGAAAGATAGAAAGAAAAGAAGGAAGAAAGGAAGGAAGGAAGGAAGGAAGGAAGGGAGGGAGGGAGGGAGGGAGGGAGGGAGGGAGGGAGGGAGGTGGGCGACAGAAGGGAGGAATGGAGTTGATATAACCCTTTGACTATCTCACACTAGGTAGTAAAAGTCTAATTTATTCCTTAAAATTAGTTTTTTTGTTTATTCTTTTGTTTTAATGTAAGCCAAATACAACTAAGAGCTATATTTTATTCAGTAGGTTTTCAAACAAGTACATGACAGAACTTTGGAAGCAAGCAATGCTTAGATGCCTGGACCAGCAGAATTGGGGATAATGGGTGTCTGTCAGCAAAGGTCAGCATGACCTGTGGGCACCAGAGGATGTTTGTCAATACAGAGAGCGGGAAGCAGCAGAATGAATTCCTGACTGAAAAGATTGGAGAGGTGATTCTTTACCACAGAGAATCACCCATTCAATCCAAAACTGTTATAATGGGCCTGAGCTCAGAGGTTTCTCTAATGAATAAAGAACCCTACTTATTAGAAGTCGAAGAAGCGTCGAAATGAAAGAAGCAGAAACAAGCCCAGCTGATTGTTGACCTCGTGTTCATTTCAGATAGGGCCGGATTTCAGAGCAGAGGGCGAAATGTACAAAACGTTTGTCGGATTCACAAAACAGAATTAAAAAACATCGCCTGCTTTTGAAAAATGTGAATCTGATGTCAGAGACCAGGCAGGCAGTTAATAGACAAGAGAGCTGAAGCCATCAGAGTGAGGAGATGAAGGAAAACAAATGTAGTTAGTCTAGAAAGTCTAGGGACAGTCAGTGTAGCATTAGGTCCAATAGCCTATAACCCATTAGAGTCTCATACAGATTTTCTACCTTTTTTTAAAAAGGGAAGAAAGTAAACATTTTGCTTGAAAAGCATCTGGTTATGTTTATTTTGATATTGCTTATCTGTATGATTTGCTAATATAAAATATATCACTATATACAGTCTCTATTTTATATACATTCTATGTATTTCTCTAATAGTCCATATATATGTATAGACATATATATGTATATATATGGAATATATGTATATATATATGTATTTTATAAATTCATTTATAAAATTCATGTATTTTATAAATTCATATGTATATGTGTATATTTATTTTATAAATTCATTTTAGAGAGGAAATCTACAAACTCAAAGTTTCTCAAGACCCAAGGAGGTAGGCCATCATACTACCCTTCTTTCACTGTCTCTGACTGTATCAGGTGGATTTTTAGCTTTTATTTACCGTTTCCCTGTTTTCTCCACTAAAATGTTGTAAGAGTGGAAGGTTTATCCAGACTCTCTTGCAGTTAAGAGTGGCATGTGTTCAGTTCAAGCTACCAAGGTAAAAGACATTTAATAAGTAGTACATTTAAAAAGTGCTTTAAAGAAAAACATAACAGTGACCTCTAAATTAAAAGTGAAAGTTTTTTTTTTAACTCTGTGGCATGCCATGGACTCAATGGTGTAGATGGAGTAGATTTGATTCAAGGGTTGTTGGAGGGGATGAGGGGATGTTCAAAAATTAGCTTATGGGGCTAGGGTTATAGATCATGGTCCTAGCTCAGTCTACCTTCTCTTCCTCTCCCTCTCCCTCCCTCTCCCTCTCCCTCCCTCCCCCCCTCTCTCTTGTGTGTGTGTATGTGTGTGTGTGTGTGTGTGTGTAAAACTGTATATGTGGATACAGCATAACATCTAGAAAGGAGAATAAGAAAGGATAAATATTGATTCTACCGATCCATGAGCATGGGAGGTTTTCCCATTTTTTGAGGTCTTCTTCCATTTCCTTCTTCAGAGTCTTGAAGTTCTTGTCATACAGATCTTTCACATGTTTGGTAAGAGTCACCCCAAGATACTTTATACTGTTTGTGGCTATTGTGAAGGGGGGTCATTTCCCTAATTTCTTTCTCAGCCTGCTTATCCTTTGAGTATAGGAAGGCCACTGATTTGCTTGAGTTGATTTTATAACCTGCCACTTTGCTGAAGTTGTTTATCAGCTGTAGTTCTCTACTGGAATTTTTTGGGTCACTTAGGTAGACTTTCATGTCATCTGCAAATAATGATAGTTTGACTTCTTCCTTTCCAATTTGTATCTCTTTGACCTCCTTATGTTGTCGAATTGCCCGAGCTAGTACCTCAAGTACCATTTTGCCAAAAGCAATATACAGATTCAATGCAATACCCATCAAAATCCCAACTCAATTCTTCACAGAGTTAGAAAGAGCAATTATCAAATTCATCTGGAACAACAAAAAACCCAGGATAGCTAAAACTATTCTCAGCAACAAAAGAAAGTCTGGGGGAATCAGTATCCCTGACCTCAAGCAATACTACAGAGCAATAGTGTTAAAAACTGCATGGTATTGGTACAGTGACAGGCAGGAGGATCAATGGAACAGGATTGAAGATCCAGAAATGAACCCACAAACCTATGGCCACTTGATCCTCGACAAAGAGGCTGAAAACATCCAATGGAAAAAAGATAGCCTTTTCAACAAATGGTGCTGGTTCAACTGGAGGTCAGCATGCAGAAGAATGCGAATTGATCCATCCTTGTCTCCTTGTACTAAGCTCAAATCCAAATGGATCAAGGACTTCCACATAAAGCCAGACACTCTGAAGCTAATAGAAAAGAAACTGGGGAAGACCCTTGAGGACATCGGTACAGGGAGAAAGTTTATGAACAGAACACCAATAGCATATGCTCTAAGATCAAGAATTGACAAATGGGACCTCATAAAATTACAAAGTTTCTGTAAGGCAAAGGACACCATCAAGAAGACAAATCGGCAACCAACAAATTGGGAAAAGATCTTCACCAATCCTACATCAGATAGAGGGCTAATATCCAATATATATAAAGAACTCAAGAAGTTAGACTCCAGAAAACCAAACAACCCTATTAAAAAAATGGGGTACAGAGTTAAACAAAGAATTCTTACCTGAAGAATGGCGGAGAAGCATCTTAAAAAATGTTCAACTTCATTAGTCATTAGAGAAATGCAAATTAAAACAACCCTGAGATTTCACCTTACACCAGTCAGAATGGCTAAGATTAAAAATTCAGGAGACAGCAGGTGTTGGAGAGGGTGTGGAGAAAGAGGAACACTCCTCCACTGCTGGTGGGGTTGCAAATTGGTACAACCACTCTGGAAATCAGTCTGGCAGTTCCTCCGAAAACTGGGCACCTCACTTCCAGAAGATCCTGCTATACCACTCCTGGGCATATACCCAGAGGATTCCTCACCATGTAATAAGGATACATGCTCTACTATGTTCATAGCAGCCCTATTTATAATTGCCAGATGCTGGAAAGAATCCAGGTATCCCTCAACAGAAGAGTGGATGCAAAAAAATGTGGTATATCTACACAATGGAGTACTATTCAGCCATTAGAAACAATGAATTCATGAAATTCTTAGGCAAATGGATGGAGCTAGAGAACATCATACTAAGTGAGGTAACCCAGACTCAAAAGGTGAATCATGGTATGCACTCACTAATAAGTGGATACTAACCTAGAAAACTGGAATACCCAAAACATAACCCACACAGCAAATGAGGTACAAGAAGAAAGGAGGAGTGGCCCCTTTTCTGGAAAGACTCAGTGAAACAGTATTCGGCAAAACCAGAACGGGGAAGTGGGAAGGGGTGGGTGGGAGGACAGGGGAAGAGAAGGGGGCTTATGGGACTTTCAGGGAGTGGGGGGCTAGAAAAGGGAAAATCATTTGAAATGTAAATAAAAAATTATATCGAATAAAAAAAAAAAAGAAACACAACCTTCATGGTTTGTATGTATATGTGAGGAACAGGCTTTTATACTATAGGAAATGTACCCTTCATGTTTTGTGTGTGTGTGAGGTACACGCTTTTATAGTATACAGAAAGTAACCTTTGCATTTTGTATGGATAAGTAGAGTACATGTGTTTATAATATAAAAAAAAAGAAAGGATAAATATTCGGCGATGAGAAAGGATGGTATTCAAGCAGTAGGCACATGATTCTTGAAAGGTAATATGAAGCTATTTGTATAGTTTTTTGGGTTTTCATTGTTTTTCTGGCAGTGAATAAGTGCATAAAATAAAAACATAATTAAAGGTAAAATATAAATGAAACTCCACAGCTTCAGACTGGCTATTCTAATTGTATGGAAGTTAATTGAGATATATAGCCTTTGGGTCTGGCTAAATTCCCTGTTATGTTTTTTATTTGAAACTTATTTTGCAACAAAATTTTAATTATAAAATACCGCATAATAACAGTAATAATTTTGTTACTGAAGTTACAAATAAGAACAGAATGGTGTGTTGAATGTTGGCATTAATTTTCCACTTCCAGATTAATCCTTGGATTCAGAAGTATTGTCTGCCATAGGCATCAGAATGGTCAGATGAATCTTTCTAAATCATAGCATCCCTAGGAGCAGGAATGGACAATCACAAGGCAAGCCCAGAAGACCCTGGTGGGTTTTTTGTAGAGTTTGGCAAGGACTAAAATAAAACCATGTGTAACTTTTGGACAGAACTGGAACTAGAGACTATGAAATTATAGGTTCTTCTATAGTTGTGAACTGGTGCTTTTCAGAACATATATGGATATATATGATCTATGTTCTTCAATATTTATCAACTTTGCACACTGAAGGAACTTGATTCATGGTGCTGACACAGTGAGGTGAACAGGTAATGGACTAGATCACCTAGGTTTATTCCGTGAAACCTAAAATCCTTGAGAACATCTCTGAATAGCTATGCTGTACCCATTCCATATTCACTACCTCCTAATTGAATCTCTACTTTATAATCCCATTTTTAACATCTTTCTATGCCAAACATGTTTTGTGCCACTTCAGTTCATAAAAAGCAAATTTTCTTCCTATTATTGTAAAATTCAAAATTTTCCATATTAAGCCCAGTATGATCTTGTAATCTTGCCTTTATACATGTTTTCCCTGCCAGTCATTTTGTTATTTTTAAAGCACTATAAACAAAACACAATTTGTTGATCTAGTTTAGAACCCCCTTCCCAGTATTTAATATCCACTTATGTCACATTGATTATCCTGAACTCAGTTCTAATCCCTTCTCTGGACTTGACATCTTTTCCGTTACTGTGACTTTTTGCTTCTTTGAACTAGTAAGAGCTTCTTAGTTCTTATGCCTACAAGCATACCTAATAAACCATTTAGCTTAGAATGATGAGGCAAAGAAGAAAAGGAATTATCTTAAAATATTATTTTCTAGTGAAGTCATATTTATTGGAGGAGTAGCTATAACCGCTAATTTACTAAACTAGCACAATCTCTAACAATAGTCTGTGAATACTTGTCCTTTACCCCCAGAGAGGTCTAAGTTCTCAGCCCTCACCAAGAAAATATTCTCTTTGCAATAGATGAAGGCCACTATAGAAAATTACAGCCAATAAAAACACAGAGCTGTAGAGCCCAGACCCACTTGGATATATCTACAAAACACTCCCACACCTAAGGCTCAGAGAATATTTCAGAGAAGTGGGCAGAATGACTCTTAGAGTCAGGTAATCAGGGAGTTGCTGAGAGATTGTTCTTCTCGTAAAAATCAGAAGCAACATTCATAAATTTTCATTTACATGCCTAGTCAAATATTATCTGAACAAGGTTGACATCAATTTATGTGTCAAATTGGATGGGAAAAAGGCCACAAGGCCTTGTACCTACATAAAGAACTAGTGGCAGCTGAGGAATACTGAGAGCAAAAGAGGTGGTCCTCCCCAGAGAGGTGGTCCTCCCCAGAGAGGTGGTCCTCCCCAGGGAAAAGCATACCAACTGGTTGTTCAACATGAAAAGGTTAGCCCTGAAGATATACATATAAGTATCAATGTATAGACTCAACAAGTTATATTTAGAAATGTATGTATGTACAAATACCTATATGCATGTAATAATAATTAGTGAAAAAAGAAGCCCTTGAGTTTGAAGTATTTGGAGAAGGAGGTCTAGGAGAGAGGAAAGGGAAGGGAGAAATGTTGTAATTATATTCTAATCTCAAAACATGTTACTTGATTTCAAATACCTTTATTTTTAATCTCTTTAGCCAGAAAACTTTCTGAAGAGATTTTATCTATCTCACCTCTCTGGTACAGACATTCCACTGTGAATTATAATATTGTGGCACAATAGCTTCTGGGTTTGGCAACTGTATATGGGATAGATCCCCAGGCAGAGCAGTCCCTCGCCCCTTCAGTCTCTGCTGTACATTTTGTCTCCATATTTGCTACCATGAGTATTTTGTTCCCTCTTCTAAGAAGCACTGAAGCATCCACACTTTGGTCTTCCTTCTTTGGTTTCATGTGGTCTGTAAATTTTATCTTGTGTATTCTGAGCTTTTGGGTTAATATCCACTTATCAGTGAGTGCATACCATGTATGATCTTTTGTGACTGGACTACCACACTCAGAATGGTATTTTCTAGTTCCATCCACTTGCCTAAGAATTTCATGAAGTCATTGTTTTTAATGCTGTTGGTGTTCTGTTCAGGAAATTTTCACCTGTGCCCTTGTGTGTGTCCATGTGGACCTTCCCCACCTTTTCTTCTTTCCAATTGAGTGTATCTGGTTTTATGTGGCGGTCCTTGATCCACTTGGACTTGAGCTTTGTACAAGGAGATAAGATGGATCAATTTGCATTCTTATGCATGCTGACCACCCATTGAACCAGCACCATTTGTTGAAAATGCTGTCTTTTTTCCCATTGGGTGGTTTTAGTTCCTTTGTCAAAGATCAAGTGACCATAGATACGTGTGGATTCATTTCTGGGTCTCCAATTCTATACCATTGATCTTTTGGCCTGCCTCTTTACCAATACCATACAGTTTTATCACTATTGTTCTGTAATACAGCCTGAGGTCAGGATGGTGATTCCCCTACAAGTTCTATTATTGTTGAGAATAATTTTTGCTATCTTGTTTTTTTTTTTGATATTTCAATTTAATTTGCAAATTGCTCTTTCTAACTCTATGAAGAATTGAGTTGGAATTTTGATGGGGATTGCATTGATTCTGTAGATTGCTCTTGGCAAATGGACATTTTTACTTTATCAATCCTGCCAATTCATGTGCATGGGGTATCTTTCCATCTTCTTAGATCTTCTTCAGTTTCTTTCTTCTGAGACTTGAAGTTCTTTTCATACAGATGTTTCACTTGCTTGGTTAGAGTCACACCAAGATATTTTATATTATTTGTAAAGGGTGTGTCTTTTCCCTAATTTCTTTCTCAGCCTGTTTATCCTATGTGTAGAGGAAGACTACTGATTTGTTTGAGTTAATTTTATGTCCAGCCACTTTGCTGAAGTTGTTTATCAGGTTGGAGTTCTCTGGTGGAATTCTTGGGGTCATGTAAGTATACTATCATCTATAAACAGTGACGTTTTGACTTCTTTCTTTCCAATTTGTATCCCTTTGACTTCGAGTACTATATTGAACAGGTAGGGAGAGTGGGCCACCTGTCTAATCCCTGATTTTAGTGGGATTGGTTTAAGTTTCTCTCCATTTAGTTTGATGTTGGCTACTGGTTTGCTGTATATTGCTTTTACTACATTTAGGTATTGGCCTTGAATTCCTCTTTTCAAGACTTTTACCATGGAGGGGTATTTAATTTTATCAAATGCTTTCTCAGCATCTAATGATATGATCATGTGTTTTGTGTTTTTTGTTTTTAGTTTGTTTATATAGTGGATTACATTGATGGATTTCCTTATATTGAACCATCCCTGCGTCCCTGGGATGAAGCCTACTTGATCATGATGAATGATCATTTTGATATTTTCTTGGATTAGGTTTGCAAAAATTTTATTGAGTATTTTTGCACTAATATTCTTAAGGAAAATTGGTTTGAAGTTCTCTTTTTTGTTGGGTCTTTGTGTGGTTTAGGTGTAGGCATAATTGTGGCTTCATAGAATGAATTTGGTAGTGTTCCTTCTGTTACTATTTGTGAATAGTTTGAAGAGTATTGGGATTAGGTCTTCTTTTTGAAGGTCTGATAGAATTCTGCACTAAACCCATCTGGTCCTGGGCTTTTTTGGTTGGGAGACTTTTTTTTTTTTTTTTTTTTTTTATCTTTTTTTTTTTTTATTATTCGATATAATTTATTTACATTTCAAATGATTTCCCCTTTTCTAGCCCCCCCACTCCCCGAAAGTCCCGCAAGCCCCCTTCTCTTCCCCTGTCCTCCCACCCACCCCTTCCCACTTCCCCGTTCTGGTTTTGCTGAATACTGTTTCACTGAGTCTTTCCAGAACCAGGGGCCACTCCTCCTTTCTTCTTGTACCTCATTTGATGTGTGGATTATGTTTTGGGTATTCCAGTTTTCTAGGTTAATATCCACTTATTAGTGAGTGCATACCATGATTCACCTTTTGAGTCTGGGTTACCTCACTTAGTATGATATTCTCTAGCTCCATCCATTTGCCTAAGAATTTCATGAATTCATTGTTTCTAATGGCTGAATAGTACTCCATTGTGTAGATATACCACATTTTTTGCATCCACTCTTCTGTTGAGGGATACCTGGGTTCTTTCCAGCATCTGGCAATTACAAATAGGGCTGCTATGAACATAGTAGAACATGTATCCTTATTACATGGTGGGGAGTCTTCTGGGTATATGCCCAGGAGTGGTATAGCAGGATCTTCTGGAAGTAAGGTGCCCAGTTTTCGGAGGAACCGCCAGACTGATTTCCAGAGTGGTTGTACCAATTTGCAACCCCACCAGCAGTGGAGGAGTGTTCCTCTTTCTCCACACCCTCTCCAACACCTGCTGTCTCCTGAATTTTTAATCTTAGCCATTCTGACTGGTGTAAGATGAAATCTTAGGGTTGTTTTGATTTGCATTTCCCTAATGACTAATGAAGTTGAGCATTTTTTAAGATGCTTCTCCGCCATCCGAAGTTCTTCAGGTGAGAATTCTTTGTTTAACTCTGTACCCCATTTTTTAATAGGGTTGTTTGGTTTTCTGGAGTCTAACTTCTTGAGTTCTTTATATATATTGGATATTAGCCCTCTATCTGATGTAGGATTGGTGAAGATCTTTTCCCAATTTGTTGGTTGCCGATTTGTCCTCTTGATGGTGTCCTTTGCCTTACAGAAACTTTGTAATTTTATGAGGTCCCATTTGTCAATTCTTGCTCTTAGAGCATACGCTATTGGTGTTCTGTTCAGAAACTTTCTCCCTGTACCGATGTCCTCAAGGGTCTTCCCCAGTTTTTTTTCTATTAGCTTCAGAGTGTCTGGCTTTATGTGGAGGTCCTTGATCCATTTGGATTTGAGCTTAGTACAAGGAGACAAGGATGGATCAATTCGCATTCTTCTGCATGCTGACCTCCAGTTGAACCAGCACCATTTGTTGAAAAGGCTATCTTTTTTCCATTGGATGTTTTCAGCCTCTTTGTCGAGGATCAAGTGGCCATAGGTGTGTGGGTTCATTTCTGGATCTTCAATCCTGTTCCATTGATCCTCCTGTCTGTCACTGTACCAATACCATGCAGTTTTTAACACTATTGCTCTGTAGTATTGCTTGAGGTCAGGGATACTGATTCCCCCAGATTTCCTTTTGTTGCTGAGAATAGTTTTAGCTATCCTGGGTTTTTTGTTGTTCCAGATGAATTTGATAATTGCTCTTTCTAGCTCTGTGAAGAATTGAGTTGGGATTTTGATGGGTATTGCATTGAATCTGTATAGTGCTTTAGGCAAAATGGCCATTTTAACTATATTGATTCTGCCGATCCATGAGCATGGGAGGTTTTCCCATTTTTTGAGGTCTTCTTCCATTTCCTTCTTCAGAGTCTTGAAGTTCTTGTCATACAGATCTTTCACATGTTTGGTAAGAGTCACCCCAAGATACTTTATACTGTTTGTGGCTATTGTGAAGGGGGTCATTTCCCTAATTTCTTTCTCAGCCTGCTTATCCTTTGAGTATAGGAAGGCCACTGATTTGCTTGAGTTGACTTTATAACCTGCCACTTTGCTGAAGTTGTTTATCAGCTGTAGGAGCTCTCTAGTGGAGTTCTTTGGGTCACTTAGGTAGACGATCATGTCGTCTGCAAATAATGATAGTTTGACTTCTTCCTTTCCAATTTGTATCCCTTTGACCTCCTTATGTTGTCGAATTGCCCGAGCTAGTACCTCAAGTACAATATTGAAAAGATAAGGAGAAAGGGGGCAGCCTTGTCTGGTCCCTGATTTCAGTGGGATTGCTTCAAGTTTCTCTCCATTTAGTTTGATGCTGGCTACCGGTTTGCTGTATATTGCTTTTACTATGTTTAGGTATGGGCCTTGAATTCCTGTTCTCTCCAAGACTTTAAGCATGAAGGGATGCTGAATTTTGTCAAATGCTTTTTCAGCATCCAATGAAATGACCATGTGGTTTTGTTCTTTGAGTTTGTTTATGTAGTGGATTGTATTGATGGATTTCCGTATATTGAACCAACCCTGCATTCCTGGGATAAAGCCTACTTGATCATGGTGGATGATCGTTTTGATGTGTTCTTGGATTCGGTTGGCAAGAATTTTATTGAGTATTTTTGCATCGATGTTCATAAGGGAAATTGGTCTGAAGTTCTCTTTCTTTGTTGGATCTTTGTGTGGCTTTGGTATCAGCGTAATTGTGGCTTCGTAGAAGGAATTGGGTAGTGTTCCTTCTGTTTCTATTTTGTGGAATAGTTTGAAGAGTATTGGTGTTAACTCTTCTTTGAAGGTCTGGTAGAATTCTGCACTGAAGCCATCTGGTCCTGTGCTTTTTTTGGTTGGAAGACTTTCTATGACTCCTTCTATTTCTTTAGGCATTATGGGACTGTTTAGATGGTCTAGTTGGTCCTGATTTAATTTTGGTATTTGGTATCTGTCAAGGAAATTGTCCATTTCCTCCAGATTCTCCAGTTGTGTTGAGTATAGGCTCTTGTAGTAGGATCTGATGATTTTTTGGATTTCCTCAGTTTCCGTTGTTATATCTCCCTTTTCATTTCTAAGTTTGTTAATTTGGATACTTTCTCTGTGCCCTTTGGTCATTCTGGCTAAGGGTTTATCTATCTTGTTGATTTTCTCAAAGAACCAGCTCCTGGTATTGTTGATTTTTTGTATGGTTCTCTTTGTTTCTACTTGATTGATTTCGGCCCTGAGTTTGATGATTTCCTGCCTTCTACTCCTCCTGGGCGAAATAGCTTCTTTTTGTTCCAGGGCTTTCAGGTGTGTCATTAAGCTGGTAATGTATGCTCTCTCCATTTTCTTTTTGGAGGCACTCAGGGCTATGAGTTTTCCTCTTAGCACTGCTTTCATTGTGTCCCATAGATTTGGGTATGTTGTGTTTTCATTTTCATTGTGTTCTAAAAAGTCTTTAATTTCTTTCTTTATTTCTTCCTTGACCAAGGTATCATTGAGTAGAGTATTGTTCAGTTTCCACGTGTATGTGGGCTTTCTGTTGTTTCTGTTGCTATTGAAGACCACTTTTACTCCATAGTGATCAGATAGGAGGCATGGGATTAGTTCGATCTTCTTATATTTGTTGAGGTCTGTCTTGTGACCAATTATATGGTCGATTTTGGAGAAGGTACCATGAGGTGCTGAGAAAAAGGTATATTCTTTTGTTTTAGGGTAGAATGTTCTATATATATCTGTTAAATCTAATTGGTCCAAAGCTTCAATTAGTTTCATTGTGTCCCTGTTTAGTTTCTGTTTTCCTGATCGGTCCATTGAGGAAAGTGCAGTGTTGAAGTCACCCACAATTATTGTGTTAGGTGCAATGTGTGCTTTTAGTTTTAATAAAGTTTCTTTTACAAAAGAGGGTGCCCTTACATTTGGGGCATAGATGTTCAGGATTGTCAGTTCTTCTTTTTGTATTTTTCCTTTGACCAGCAAGAAGTGTCCCTCAGGGTCTCTTTTGATGACTTTGGGTTGAAAGTCAATTTTATCTGATATTAAAATGGCTACTCCAGCTTGTTTCCTGAGACCATTTGCTTGTAAAATTGTCTTCCAGCCTTTTACTCTAAGGTAGTGTTTGTCTTTGACCCTGAGGTGTGTTTCCTGTAAGCAGCAAAATGTAGGGTCCTGTTTACGTATCCATTCAGTTAGTCTGTGTCTTTTTATTGGGGCATTAAGTCCATTGATGTTAAGAGATATTAAGGAATAGTGATTGTTACTTCCTATCATTTTTGACGTTATTTTTTAAATTTGAATGCTTAACTTCTTTTGGGTTTGATGAAAGGTTACTATCTTGCTTTTTCCAGGGTGAAGTTTCCCTCCTTGTGTTGGTGTTGTCCTCCTATTATCCTTTTTAGGGCCGGGTTTGTGGATAGATATTGGGTAAACTTGGTTTTGTCATGAAATATCTTAGTTTCTCCATCTATGGTGATTGAGAGTTTTGCTGGATATAGTAGTTTTGGTTGGCATTTGTGTTCTCTTAGAGTCTGCATGAGATCTGCCCAGGACCTTCTAGCCTTCATAGTCTCAGGTGAAAAGTCTGCTGTGATTCTGATAGGTCTTCCTTTATATGTTACTTGGCCTTTTTCTCTTACTGCCTTTAGTATTCTTTCTTTGTTTAGAACATTTGGTGTTTTGATTATTATGTGACGGGAAGTATTTCTGTTCTGGTCCAGTCTGTTTGGAGTTCTGTAGGCTTCTTGTATATTCATGGGCATCTCTCTCTTTAGGTTAGGGAAGTTTTCTTCCATAATTTTATTGAAGATATTTGCTGGCCCTTTAAGTTGTAAATCTTCACTCTCATCTATGCCTATAATCCTTAGGTTTGGTCTTCTCATTGTGTCCTGGATTTCCTGGATATTTTGGGTTACAAGCTTTTTGCATTTTGCATTTTCTTTAACTGTTGAGTCCATGGTTTCTATGGAATCTTCAGCATCTGAGATTCTTTCTTCTATCTCTTGTATTCTGTTGTTGATATTTGTATCTCTGTCCCCTGATTTCTTCCCAAGGCTTTCTATCTCCAAAGTTGTCTCCCTTTGAGTTTTCTTAGTTGTTTCTACTTCTGATTTTAGATCCTGGATGGTTTTGCTTAGCTCCTTCACTTGCATGTTTGTGTTTTCCTGTAATTCTTTAAGAGATTTTTGTGTTTTCTCTTTCATGAGCTCAGCCTGTTGACCAAAGTTCTCCTGTATTTCTTTAAGAGATTTTTGTGTTTCGTCTTTCATGACCTCAGCCTGTTGAGCAAAGTTCTCCTGTATTTCTTTAAGTGTTTTTTGCATTTCCTCCTTGTTGGCTTTTGTATTCTCCTGGATTTCTTTCAATGATTTTTGTGTTTCCCTTGCAAGGGCTTCTAACTTTTGATCCATTGTCTCCTGAATTTCTTTATGTATGACCTTCATGTGTTCCTGTACCAGCATCATGACCAGTGATTTTAAATCCAAATCTTGTTTTACTGGTGTGATGGGGTATCCAGGACATGTTGGTAGAGGAGAATTGGGTTCAGATGTTGCCATATTGCCTTGATTTCTGTTAGTGACGTTCCTGCGTTTGCCTTTTGCCATCTAGATCTCACTGGTGTTAGTTTATCTTGTCAGTGCTGGACTCACCAGTGCAAGCTGCCCCTTCCCAGTTGGCCTCTGGTGCACAGCTTACCTCCTGCACTGCTTGTAGACAGTGTGCTGCTGCCCAGGCTGTTCAGATCCCAAAGCAGGCACCCGAAGGCTCCCGCTGGGGCCCGCTGGATTCACTGGAGCACACTGACTTCTCCCAGCTGGCCGCCCGGAAGCCCAGCTAGCCACTTGCAGGACTTGGAGATGTAATGCTGCCGCCCAGACTGATCTGGATCCGGAAGCGGAGAGAGTAGAGCTAAGGGCTTCTGCCTGAGGCCTTGCCCCAGATTGTGTCTGTGGAGCAGATGGAGCCCGTGTGCACTCCCAGGGAGTGCCGACGGTGTATGCTACTGTGACCTCCCCTGAGTTCCGCTCACTCCGCTGGGCAGCCGATCTGCCAACCGGGCTATCGCACACAAGGTTAGCCTGGCCGCCCAGTCCCTGAGTCCAGGCAAAAGCCTGGGAGGCCAAGGTCCGAGCAAAGTTCCCCTATGGCTTTGACTGTTAATTGGGTTTGCCAGGTGACTAGGATGGCGGGCGTGTGCGCCCGTGCTCCCTGAAAGCGCCGGGAGAGTCTGCTTTGCTAACAATCACCTGGGCGGGTTGACTCACAGATGGCCCACCAAGCCGCCCAGTTCTTGGGGTCAGTCCTGTGCCTTTTGGGGCCTGGACCCCCGCTTTGTTAGCCTTAGGCTATGCCTGTTACAGGTCTGCCCGCCTGAGCTCTCTGTCGTCCTGCAGGCAAAATGGCGGCGGCGCGCTCGCAGGCCTGGGCAAAAAACCTCCTGGTTGGGTTGGCACCCCGATGGCCCCCCGACCCGCCCAGGGCCTGGGTGCAGGCCAACGCCCGTCGGGCTCAGACCACCGCGGTGTTGGCCTCGGATTATGTTTGTGTACCTCAGTCTGTCCGATTCCTGGAGTACGGAACCAAGATGGATCCTCCTCTCCTGACTGGTGGGAGGCAGAGTTCTGAAGTGGCCTCCGTGCAGGAAAGGCGCCGCACAACTGCAGCTGCTTGCTGTCAGGCTGGTCAGCGAAGGTCAGTGGTCGTGGGCGCAGGGCCTAACTGGTCCCTGTGACGCCTTGGTTCCACTGCTGATGGCCCTTCAGCTGGAGCGGCCACTGCTGCCGCTGCTCGGGAGACTTTTTTAATGACTGATTCTATTTCTTTAGGGGTGATGGGACTGCTTAGATAATTTAATTTTGGTATCTGTCTAGGAAATTGTCCATTTCCTCCAGATTTTCCACTTGAGTATAGGCTTTTGTAGTAGGATCTGATGATTTTTTAAATTTCCTCAGTTTCTGTTGTTATGTCTCCCTTTTCATTTCTGATTTTATTAAATTGGTTACTGTCTCTGTGCCCTCTTGTTAGTCTGGCTAAGGGTTTATCCTGTTGATTTTCTCAAAGAAGCAGCTCCTGGTTTTATTGATTCTTTATATAGTTCTTTTTTTTTTCTATTTGGTTGATTTCAGCGCTGAGTTTGATTATTTCCATCTACTCCTCTTGGGTGTATTTGCTTTTTTTTTTTTAAATTAGATATTTTCATTATTTTCATTTTAAATGTTATCCCCTTTCCTCATTTCCCCTCCAAATATTCTTTATTCCATCTCCCTTCCCCCTCTCCCTAACCCATTCACTCCAGCTTCCCTGTCCTGACATTCCTGTACACTGGGGCAAAGCCTTCACAGGACCAAGGGCCTCTCCTCTCACTGATGTCTGACAAGGCCATCCTCTGCTAGCTGCTAGTGTATGCTCTCTCCAGTTTCTTTTTGGAGGCACTCTGAGCTACGAGTTTTCCTCTTAGCACTGCTTTCATTGCGTTCATAAGTTTGGTTAAGTTACGGCTTCATTTTCATTACATTCTAAAAAGTCTTTAATTTATTTATTTCTTGACCAAGTTATCATTGAGTAGAGTATTATTCAGTTTGTAGTGTTTGTGGGCTTTCTGTTGCTTTTGTTGTTACTGAAGACCAGCCTTAGTCTGTGATGATCTGATAGGATGCATAAGACTATTTTAATCTTCTTATATCTGCTGAGGCCTGTTTTGTGACCAATTATATGGTCAGTTTTGGAGAAGGTACTGTGGGGTGCTGAGAAGAAGGTATATTCTTTTGTTTTTCAATATTCTTATATCCATTTGGTTCATAACATCTGTTAGTTTCTCTGTGTCTCTGTTTAGTTTCTGTTTCTGTGATGTGTCCATTGATGAAAGTGTGGTGTGACATCTCCCATGATTATTGTATGAGGTGCATTGTGTGCTTTGAGCTTTAGTAAAGTTTCTTCTATGGATGTTGGTGCACTTGCATTTGGAGCATAGATGTTGAGAATTGAGAGTTCATCTTGGTAGAGTTTTCCTTTGATGAGCATGAAGAATCCTTCCTTCTCTTTTTTGATAACATTTGGTTGAAATTTGATTTTATTTGATATTAAAATGGCTGTTCAAGCTTGTTTCTTGAGACCATTTGCTTGGAAAATTGTTTTCCAGCCTTTTACTCTGAGGCAGTGTCTGTCTTTGACACTGAGATGCATTTCCTGTATGCAGCAAAATGCAGGGTCCTGTTTAAATATCCAATCTGTTGTTAGTCTATATCTCTTTATTAGGGAAATTGAGTCCATTGACGTTAAGAGATATTAAGGAAAAGTGATTGTGCTTCCTGTTATTTGTGTTGTTAGAGGTTGAATTACGTTTGTGTGGCTATCTTGTGTCCGTTTGTTGAAAGAAGATTACTGTTTTGCTTTTTCTAGTGTGTAGTTTCCCTCCTTGTATTGGAGTTTTTCACCTATTATCCTTTGTAGGGCTGGATTTGTGGAAAGATACTGTATAAATTTAGTTTTGTCATGGAATATCTTGGTTTCTCCATTTATGGGAATTGAGTTATGCTGGGTATAGTAGCCTGGCTGGCATTTGTGTTCTCTTAGGGTCTGTATGACATCTGCCCAGGATCTTCTGCGTTTTACAGTCTCAGGTGAGAAGCCTGGTGTAATTTTGATAGCTCTGCCTTTATATGTTATTTGACCCTTTTCCCTTACTGCTTTTAATATTCTTTCTTTTATTTTTTTTGTGCATTTGGTGTTTTGACTATTATATGATAGAAGGAATTTCTTTTCTGGTCAAGTCTATTTTGAGTTCTGTAGGCTTCTTATATGTTCATGGGCATCTCTTTCTTTAGGTTAGGGAAGTTTTCTTCTATAATTTTGTTGAAGATATTTACTAGCCCTTTAATTTGAGAATCTTCATTCTCTTTTATACCTATTATTCTTGGTTTGGTCTTTTCATTTGTTCTGTATTTCCTAGATGTTTTGGGTTAGAGCTTTTTGCATTTGCATTTTCTTTGACTTTTGTGTCAATGTTTTCTATGGTGTCTTTTGCACCTGAGATACTCTCTTCTGTCTCTTGTATTCTGTTGGTGATGCTTGCATCTATGACTCCTGATCTCTTTCCTAGGTTTTCTATCTCCAGGGTTGTCTCCCCTTGTGATTTCTTTGTTTCTATTTCTACTTTTAGATCCTGGATGATTTTGTTCACTTCTTTTACCAGTTTGGTTGTGTTTTCTTGTAATTCTTTAAGGGATTTTTGTGTTTCCTCTTTAAGGTGTTCCACCTGTTTACCTGTGTTCTGTATTTCTTTTAGGGAGTTATTTTTGTCCTTCTTAAAGTCCTCTATCGTCATCATGAGATGTGATTTTAAAACCGAGTCTTGCTTCTCCTTTGTGTTGGGGCATCCATTGCTTGCTGTAGTAGGAGAACTGGGTTCTGATGATGCCAAGTAATCTTGTTTTCTGTTGGTAGGGGCTGTGCTTGCCTCTCACTCTCTGGTTATCTCTAGTGTTAATTTGTCTTTCTGTCTCTGACTGGAGCTTGTCCCTGTGTGAGCCTGTGGGCCTGTGATCTTAGGTGTGTTCTCACTCCTGGGGGACCAGTTCTTCCTGGGCTGGATTTAGGTGAGAAGAGTTGTGTCACAGGGTTAGCTCCAGGAATCTGATGGAGACCTGAAGGAAACTGTCCCCTGCTGCTTCATGGTTTCTGTGCACACTCTTTGTTCCTGGCAGATCCCTGTTGGGCCAGTTATTGGAGCAAAAGTGTTTGTCTCACCTCTGGACTCCTGTAGCAGTGACAGCAGTTCTGGGAGACCAGCTCTCTTTGGGCGTGATTTGGGTACAGAGACCTGTGCCACAGGGTTAACTCAGGGGTGCAGATGGAGACCGGACATAAACATGTCTTATGCGCATGGAAATTATGTTTAAATATTTGCAACATTTTTCCCTTATAAAACTTGCATTTCAGTTGTTAAATCCTACTGTTTGGATTTTAGCTATTTCTATGAATTGAGTTTGAGTATTTATCTAAAGTTGATGCTCTTCGTTACCAGTTTTAGCTTCTTTTTAGACATTATGTTTCAAAAGGTAAAATACAGCATTGTTTACTTCAAAATATAGACACTAGTAAGAGATAACATTTGTTGAGTTTTGGTGTGAGCTTAGGATTTTTTAAATTTACAAATTAGCTTATTTAATATGTTAGAATTACTATAATCATATTTTTCCTATTTGAAGGATAAGAAAACCAAAGCAAATAGCTGTTGAGTGGAGAACTGAAGCTTCTTGGTGAATAGACAATAGGTTCACGTGTCATCTACAACAATTGCCTCTAGATTAGCCTAGCAGATAATGATATCTATCATGTTCTACAGGCTTTTCTCCTCTTTCTTCAAAAAATAAAAAATAAAACATAAAACAAGCCAGGTACTATGGCATATACTTTTAATACTAAACTTAAAAAAAATGTAGTTTTCAATGGAAAAAGAAGTAAAATAAGCCAGAGACTTTAGAAATTGGCTTGGAAATCAATTAATAGTAAAAGCGAATACAAGTATCAAATCATTCAAATGCCTTCATAGGTCATGATATTCTTTCCCTTAGAAAAAGGTCTCAAGAATATATTAAAGTTTAGCTTAAGCCAATTTAGTCATATATGTTATAGGGAAGTGATATTTTAAAAATAGTTATTGCATATATATCACTTTTTATCTCTACAATTTATTGTTTGGTACAAACAATATATTGTTAGAACACCAAGGTCTAATTTGTACCCAGCAGTATAGTACTGAGTCCATGGTAGATCCTAAGTTTATTGATATTAACAGATGCCACTAGAGTGTGATGTGAGGTTCATGAATGGCAAACATTTTGTTCATATGTCTATTATGGCAACACCCAGAATTACTCTCAGCCTTGATTCTTTTCCTTGAGCTCCCTGATTAACTTCTGTAAGTTCACATCCAAGTTATATCCCCCCTCCCAACATGAGAGAAAACACTTTTAACAGCTTACCAGAAGTTTTATTATTTCATATTGGTTTACCACTCAAGTATTTGATGTTCATATGGTTCATAAATTCTACATGATGCTTAAAGAAAAGTAATAATGCAAATCTGTTCTCGTTACTCAAGGATAACAACCGGCTACCATGTGCACTATATGACACCTATAGTCAGGAAGGTTTTTATAAATATGTGTAATAAAATAGGTAGATGACAGAGCAGAGGTATGTTTGTAATTTTAAACTTGTTTCAGTTGACACAAACTATTGTTTCATTACTTACTCTTCTATCTTAACAAATACATATACAAATACATTACTTATATTGGAAAGGTCATACTGCATAAGATTTTATCATAAGCTGTAAAAATTGGAGGTAACACATGTGCTCGCGTATGTGTGTATGTGTGTGTGTGTGTGTGTGTCTGTGTGTGTGTGTGTGTGTGTGTAGGCAAGGGGTTGGTATATGATTATCTGCTATCTTTGACTGTTCTCTATTAAGGCAGAGTCCCTCTCTGAACTTGGAAGCTACTGAACTGAGAGTTTACTAATTTGGCAGGCCAACCTAGCCAGTTTGCCTTGCTGATACCCCTTCTCTGTTCCCTAAACTCTGGGATTACAAGAGGGCTGCTATGCCTATCTGGCTTTTGTGTGGGTTCCTGAGATCCCAATTTCAGTACACATGGTCCTGGGGCAAGTTTTGTCCACAAGGAGCCATCTCAGTGTCTCACCCCTGTGGAGCCCAGGCTAGTGTCTACCTGAATCTTCAGGCTTTAGCTTCCTGAGGGCTGGAGTTATAGATGGCAGGTTTCCTGGTAAAGATGCATGCCGATAGCTGATTTTACAAATTTGTGTTCCTCTATTTTTAGAGACTTAGAAGGAATTCTTCATCTGGTTCTCCTGTATGAACAAAATTATTATTTTAAGATATTGGGGACGGTAATTAATCAGTAGCCTCAGTGGAGTTTGGCTCTGTGTTCTGATAGCACCACTATTTCATCTTGGTTTAAACCAGAGGGAATAATTCAGATTTTAGGCACAAGCATGACTGTGTACGTTTGATGTTTCCATGTTAAGAACCATCCTTGCTAATGGAGAGCCCAGTTGACACCAGCATCAACGGAATTTTCAAGGAATCCATGGCAGTGGTTCCGCATGAGGTTGATACTTGTAAATAAGGTTAGAGGGGCACCATGAAATATTTTATTAATTTCAAATTGTATATTCCATTAACTTATAATTTGTTAAAACTTTCAAACTGGGTAAGAATTCAGAAATGTCTACCAGGTCATTATTGAAACCTTTTGTTATTTTCTGTTTTCAAGTTATATAAAAATTCTAATTGTATAACTCCCAAGCCTCCATTTTTTTCTAAATTAATTTATCGATATGAATTATCATGTGACATGTTAATTTTTATTATAACATCTGTTAGGATTCTGTCTAAGCTCAACCCTGTTACCTGGCAACAGCCAGGTAGGTCTGGCCCACTATAAAAAGGGCTGCTTGTCCCCTCCTCTCTTACCTCCCTTACCAGGCTTACATCTCTTCTCACTCTCAGCTTCTCTCTTGCCCCCTCTTGGGCTCTCCTCCCCTCCCCCCTCTCTCCACATGGTCATGGCCTGCCTCTACTTCTCTACTTTCTATTCTCTCTGCCTTTCTCTGCTTCTACTACCCCTTAACTCCCCTCACCATGCCCTGAATGAACTCTATTCTATGCTATACTGGTGTGTGTCTGGTCCCTCAGCGGAAAGGGAGGCCTCTGCATGGGCCTGCTGAGGCGCTCCCTTTCCCCACAGTGCCATATACCATATTCTCACATCTCTTTCTCTTTCTATGATCACAATAACATCCATCTATTATGTTGATTTATCTGCATATATTTAATACAATCTTTGTAATCTTACCTCTGAATATACTATTATGCTATTAAACCTCTTTGAACTACAAAGACAACACTGAAATATCCTTTTTATGGGAGAAATTGAAACAGACCTGAATAAAGTATAAACTAAGTTTACTTTTAAAATGTACTTTTTCCGCATCCTGAATTAGTAATATTTTACTGTGTCTGTAAATTGTCGACATCGCTGATATCTAGTGTTTTGATTTAGCTGTGGAGAGCTTCCTAAGATGTTTTGGGTAAGGCAGACGCCCTGAGGCAGCAGAGCTGCAAATTTCTACTCTGAAAATGCCGAAAAGCCTGGAAGTAGCTTGTTAAGAAAAAGCCGGAGGCACGAACCCTGAAACAGAGAGGAGCAGAACAGGAGACTGCTTTTTAAAAGATCCGTGATTGTTGTGATCATAAAAAGAGAAATAGGTGTAAGAACATGCTCTGTTTAAGGTGTGTGGTGAGGTGTGGGGGAAGGGGCGCCTCAGCCGGCCCATGCCAAGGCATCCCTTCCCCCTGAGGGACCAGACACACGACGGTATAGTGTAGAATATGTAGAATATTTAGGCCATGGAAAGGAGAGTTGAGGGAGAAGTAGAGGCAGAGAAAGACAGAGAGAAGGGGAGAGTAGAGAAGTAGAGGCTGGCCATGACCACGTGGAGAGAGGGGGGAAGGGAAAAGAGCCCAAGAGGGCAAAAGGCAGGATAGAGTTGTGAAGGTAAGAGAACAGGGGCACGAGAGAACAAGAGTGAGAGGAGGGGTAGGTAGAGCCTGGCAGGCCTACTGTTGCCAGGTAACTGTGGGGCGGGGCCTACTTGGCTGTTGCCAGGTAACTGTGGGGCGGGGCTTACCTGGCTGTTGCCAGGTAACTGTGGGGTGGAGCTTAGATAGACTCCTAACAGTGATAGCTTCATGTCATGAATGAAGACAACCAAAACATCAAATTTCAGTGTCCCACAGGCTGTGACCCTAACTTAGAGCAGATCACAATGCTACTTGGAATAAGCTAGTCCCAAAACTTTTATGTGGTTCCCCATAGTCCCTGCTGCTCCTTACTTCAGCCACTGTGAGAGGATTGTGTCACATATGTACTGTGCCTTTAATGTTTTCACATCCTGATCATTTTGTAGTGTTGCCTTTATCTTATCCGATATGGTTTGGTTAAATATTGTTTCTCAGGTTGTTTTATTCAGAACATTCAATTATACAGGTTTCTGTTATTCTTCCCTACTGGGACTTTCCTATCTCCTACTATACAAACATTGTAAACGTAATTTTTTTTCTTACGGGGCTTTTTCAAGATAGGCTCCTTTTTGTTTACAGTAGTGTGCTCCATGCTTTCTATAGTGAGTGGCATGTGTACAGCTCTCAACAGGATGTGCTTGTTTAATAGACAAGTGCTAAAGGAGCAAATTTTCAATCTTAATGGCCGGGGTAAAACAGACATAGAGTACATTAGGTCTGAGGAGATGTGAGGCTGTGTGAGAGCTCACACAGGAAGGTCAAATGAGGTGAGGTGACCTCCAGATCAAGGAAGAAGTCATAGATGATTGACAGGCAATTTCCGTTTTTCCTTAAGAAATAAAAAAAAAAATAATAATAATAATAAAAAATAAAAAAAAAAGCTGGAGCTCATAAAGCAGACATGGTAGTGCAGGCCAGGTCAGAGTAGCTCTTCTTGCCTTAAGATAAAGACAAGAAAGAATTTAGAAAATAAATAAAAAGATGAATTATATAATTATCGTGTAATAAAATTGAATTTAAAGACAAAAATAAAGATAAAGAAAGACTAGAAGGAAGAGACTGGGAATCCATAAGTTGGATAAAAGATTTGATCTGGATCCAGCCTGCAATGTCCTGGTAACTCCACAGTAATGTCTACAGGGGAAGAAAGCAGAGGAAAGAGAGTTTGCCTGTCCCATTCTCCTTGCCGTGAAAGCCAGGCCTTATGTTAGTAGCACTGTGAAAGTTTATCATAACACCTAAGTTACTTCTTGTGTGAAATATAGAAGAGCACCATCCCACAGTACTCCTGCTACTCTGGCCAGCGGTCTCACCGCCTCCCTGGCTAGCCCCTTGCAGCCCATCTTGTAGTTCTCTGACTGTGGATTATGCTCACATTCCTAGCCATCTGCCCCCTGTGGCCATCATCACAAATCCCTGTAACCAGGTAAAATCAAAACTCGAGGCTTGTCATTTATCAGTCAGATTTATATTAGCAAATTCTCAACCCACAAAATGCCTGCACAGTGAACTCAAAATTCAATTGTTATAAACACAAGCTATACACCTAGATGGGGCAAACACACCCTACTTATTATTTAATCAACTATTTAAGAAATCTGCAATACTCATAGCTCCCAGGCTTGTGTGGTTCTGGCTCTTCTTCCTCTCTTATAGGTTCCATCTTGTCTCTTCCTCCCCGTCTCTTCTCCTGTCCCTCTGTACTCATCTCTAAAATTCTCAGCCCGCCTTCCTTTTCGACTGCCCAATCACAGTCTTGTGTTTGCCCTCACCTGTATAAAGACAGCAATTCACAACTTCTTAGTTTTATTTTCTGGGGTGAAGGTCATCGTTGTGCCTTGCTTTACAAGGAAGGCCAGGAGAAAGATAAAAAAATAATGGCATTTTCTCCGAAAGAGGATCTTGGTGAGGTCTCTGGATAGGTAATCCATAGGCATAGTTTGAAGTCATGTGAGGTTCTGGGTAAGGCAGTAAAAGTGATGTGTACCTCCTGTGCTCCCAGGAAAGAATACTCACAGTACAACCCTGGAACACAAACTTGTGAGAGACTCATTCATCACAACACATTATATTTCTAGTTGATTAAATGGTTGAGAAAGAGAAATGCCAAAAGGCATTTTTGATTGTACTCTGAGGCATTATCTGATTGTACATATGATATGTTTTTATTCATTCCAAATTTATGTTGCTCAGAGTTCAGTGCTGAGATAATAAAAACAATTTCCTGATAGCTATATTAAACTCTGCAATCGTATTTCCTTTGCCTATATGATTTATTTCCAACTCATTTTTGATAGCTAAAAAGTCTTGCATTTGATGACAAATTTTGGGGGGGGGTTGTGGTACATTCATTTTATATTTTCCCCAACACTTTTGGGGGATTTTTAATACATTTAAATAACTCCTTGAAATCTACTCAGTAGATTTCTTATCTCGGGCTATCTGCAGAACCCCATCAGATACTAAAGCACTTTTCCCTCAGGAATTAGCTATCCATTGCTGTTAAGAACTAAGTGTTTCTATTTATAGGTAGGCCACCTAACTCTTGGTTTAGCATTCCCCCCTTCTGCAGGCTATGAGGGTTACATTTAAGGGGATGCCATTATTGAATTCTTATCTTTTTTTTTTAACCACTTTTTATTGCAGTCTGTTCACTTTCTCTCTTGTTCCTTCCCCTCCCTTTTTACCTCTTGGGTAGGGCCATAGCATAGGAATTCCCTTCCAGCCTGAGACAGTGCACTGAGCAGACCTTGGGAGTTAGCTCCACACCCAGTCACACAACACCCAGAGGAAGCTCGACTCCCAGGTGTTCTAACGTGCCCAGGACCATAGGGGAAGAGGCCACAACATCCGCCCCAATACCTAGAGTAACTGAGTCCCCAGGGTCCAGGGATGAAGGAACTCCATCCAGTTGGCTTGGGTTCCGTCCAGTCTGAGCCAGTGCACTGAACAGATCTTAGGAGTTAGCTTAGCACCCAGTCTCACAATACCCAGAGGAAGCTCGACTCCCAGGTGCTCTAATATGCCCAGAATCACAAGATCTCAGGAGCTTGGATTTCACCAAGGATTTCAGGATCCCAGAGGCAGCTTGACTCCCAGGAGCTCTGACACACCCAGGATCTCAGGATCACAAGATCCCAGAATCACAGGATCACAGTGACAGCTGGACTTAATAGTTCTGAAGCAGGATCACAAGAGGGACAGGCTTCAGTCAGAGACAGCAAGGACAGGTAGCACTAGAGATAGCCAGATGGCAAGAGAAAAGAGCAAGAACACAAGCAACAGAAACCAAGGTTACTTGGCATCATCAGAACCCAGTTCTCCCACCATAAGAAGTCCTGGATACCCTATCACACTGGAAAAGCAAAATTCGGACTTAAAATCACTTCTCATGATGATGATAGAGGATTTTAAGAAGGACATAAATAACTAAGAAATACAGGAGAACAAAGATAAACAGGTAGAAGCTCTTAAAGAGGAAACACAAAAATCCTTTAAAGAATTACAGGAAAGCACAACCAAACAGGTGAAGGAATTAAACAAAACTATCCAGGATCTAAAAGTGGAAATAGAAACAAAAAAAAAAAAGTCAGAAAGAGAGGCAACCCTGGAGATGAAAAACCTAGGAACGAGACCAGGAGTCACCAACAGAATACAAGAGATAGAAGAGAGAATCTCTGGCACAGAAGATATCATAGAAAACATTGACAGAACAGTCAAAGAAAATACAAATTAAAAAATCTCCTAACCCAAAATGTTCAAGAAATCCAGGACACAAAGAGAAGACCAAACCTAAGGATAATAAGTATAGAAGAGAGTGAAGATTCCTAACTTAAAGGGCCAGTAAATGGCTTTAACAAAATTCTAGAAGAAAACTTCCCTAACCTAAAGAAAGAGATGCTCACAAACATACAAGAAGCCCACAGAACTCCAAATAGATTGAAACAGAAAAGAAATTCCTCCTATCACATAACAGCCTTTTAAAAGCAGGAGGAGGGGATGCCGTAGGTTTTGTGGGGGCAAAACTAGGAAAGGAGATAACATTGGAAATGTAAATAAAGAAAATAATCCAATTTAAAAAAAAACGGATGAAAGGAGTCTTCTAATGGTGCAATTATAAAGCAAATGTAGGGCAGGTAGATGACAACCCTTTTCAGTGTTCTGACTTTATATCTTTCCTCATATATTTTGTATGTTGTACTGTCTTTGAGAGTTAGTATTTAAAACCAGTTCATGACGCATTTTGAGACATTGGTCCCTGGGTATGCAACAGCTCTCTCGTGGTAGCTTAATGAGAAATGTTCTCTACGGGCTCAGATTCCTGGTTCCCAGTTGGTAGCACTGTTTGCTAAGGCTTAAGATATGCAATTCTGCTGGGGAAAGAAAGCCACTACAGGCAGGAGGATCAATGGAACAGGATTGAAGATCCAGAAATGAACCCACACGCCTATGGCCACTTGATCCTCGACAAAGAGGCTGAAAACATCCAATGGAAAAAAGATAGCCTTTTTAACAAATGGTGCTGGTTCAACTGGAGGTCAGCATGCAGAAGAATGCGAATTGATCCATCCTTGTCTCCTTGTACTAAGCTCAACTCCAAATGGATCAAGGACCGCCACATAAAGCCAGACACTCTGAAGCTAATAGAAAAGAAACTGGGGAAGACCCTTGAGGACATCGGTACAGGGAGAAAGTTTCTGAACAGAACACCAATAGCGTATGCTCTAAGAGCAAGAATTGACAAATGGGATCTCATAAGGTTACAGAGTTTCTGTAAGGCAAAGGACACCATCAAGAGGACAGATCGGCAACCAACAAATTGGGAAAAGATCTTCACCAATCCTACATCAGATAGAGGGCTAATATCCAATATATATAAAGAACTCAAGAAGTTAGACTCCAGAAAACCAAACAACCCTATTAAAAAATGGGGTACAGAGTTAAACAAAGAATTCTCACCTGAAGAACTTCGGATGGCGGAGAAGCATCTTAAAAAATGCTCAACTTCATTAGTCATTAGGGAAATGCAAATCAAAACAACACTAAGATTTCATCTTACACCAGTCAGAATGGCTAAGATTAAAAATTCAGGAGACAGCAGATGTTGGAGAGGGTGTGGAGAAAGAGGAACACTCCTCCACTGCTGGTGGGGCTGCAAATTGGTACAACCACTCTGGAAATCAGTCTGGGGGTTCCTCCGAAAACTGGGCACCTCACTTCCAGAAGATCCTGCTATACCACTCCTGGGCATATACCCAGAGGATTCCCCACCATGTAATAAGGATACATGCTCTACTATGTTCATAGCAGCCCTATTTATAATTGCCAGATGCTGGAAAGAACCCAGGTATCCCTCAACAGAAGAGTGGATGCAAAAAATGTGGTATATCTACACAATGGAGTACTATTCAGCCATTAGAAACAACGAATTCATGAAATTCTTAGGCAAATGGATGGAGCTAGAGAACATCATACTAAGTGAGGTAACCCAGACTCAAAAGGTGAATCATGGTATGCACTCACTAATAAGTGGTTATTAACCTAGAAAACTGGAATACCCAAAACATAATCCACACATCAAATGAGATACAAGAAGAAAGGAGGAGCGGTCCCTGGTTCTGGAAAGACTCAGTGAAACAGTATTCGGCAAAACCAGAACGGGGAACTGGGAAGGGGTGGGAGGGAGGACAGGGGAAGAGAAGGGGGCTTACGGGACTTTCGGGGAGTGGGGGGGCTAGAAAAGGGGAAATCATTTGAAATGTAAATAAATTATATCGAATAAAAAAAATAAAAAAAAAAAAAAGAAAGCCACTAAGGACATTCTTCATAGATTCAACCTCTTAGAGTTCATAGATTCGCCCTCACTTCAGTTCGCTCTCTCCACTCCATGTTTACATTTGAGGCTGTGAGATCTCCCTTTCCCGGTGTGGCCACCATGCCACGTGCTCCTCACCTTGATGGACTCTAACCCTATGGAACCATAAACCAAAAATAAAGTCCTCATTGAGTTGTTTTTGGACATGGTGTTTAATACATCAATAGAAATGATAACTATTATGTCCTCTCTATTCTTCAGACATCAACATAGGAACTGTATCATTTAAGAATGTCAAATAGAGTCTAATGTTATTTGCAGATGCTCCTTTTTTTGGCTATGGAGCATCCCACACTTTTATCTCAAGAGGAGTAAGCTCTTTTTATTGAATTTTAATGCAAATCAGGGTCATCTTTGAGAAACTCATATCCTAGAAAATTAGAACTCCCAAGTTTCAAACTGATCATCAGAAACACGAAAGGAAAAAGAAAATGTCTCTAGGTAGGGTTGTCAGAACAGGTGGGGCTGTCTTCTGTTGTGTTTTGAGACAGTCACAGTATATAGCTTGCACTGAGCTTGAGATTTCCTTGCTTTAGCTACTTACGCAGCTAAGGTGATTAACACTGGTAACCAACACTAGCAGAGATTTAAAGTCTTGATGAAAAGGCTCAATCTGTATCCTGAGTTGCTGAGCAAAGGAAATTCTTTGGATTATGTTGCAACTGGGATTTTAAAGAAGCAGGAATACAGGATCAGATCAGTTTTATGAATTTAGGATCCAAATTAGATTAACGTGTCTTACAATTATTACGTTAGCAAACAACACTTATAGAAGGTATTGTTTACTTCCTCTCTTTAACTTGGTGGGATAAAATATTAGAATCTTGGAATGCTATAGCCAAAGAGACCTCAGTCATTCAATTCAACTCTCATAATCTTGACAGTGAAACACTCTTATTCAGGCTGCATGACTAGCTTAGAGTCAGATAGCTAGTTTGGGGAAGACCATGCAAAGTTCCACAAGTCAATATCCATTATTCTGTGTTAAAATTAATGTTTTTATTTTTTCCAATAGCAAAAGCACTTCTGATGTCACAGTTGTCCACTGACTGTAAGATAAAGTTTGGAAAGGATGTCATATCATGGCAGCTCTAGAAGATTTAGAAATTCTAGAAATGGAAGGACCAACAGCAAGTGCTGCAGCCACAGTTGAGGATAGTAGCATTTGGTTTATTTTTCATTACTTTTATAGTTTAGTTCTAGGCATTAAACCCAAGGCCTCTCAAGTTGTCTACCACTGAATGATATGAATTTGTTCATATGCAGTGCTATAGATACACTAATACATTTTAAATCACTAGAATTATTTGGAAAACAAAACCCTGCTATACTAGGAAGACATTGGCTCATGGTCAAATCTCTGAATAAAGTTCAAAAGGATCAAGTCTACAAGTGTGTCTTCTATATATGCATTTGATTGATATGACTCTTACATGCAGGGTGTGTTTGAACTTTGATTTCGACATTGTGTTGGTGAAATACATCCAGATTGGTAGCACTAAACTGTCATCTGAATATGTATCCTTTTGCCCAGACATCAGCACAACTCTTATCTCTCATAAGAGAAGCTTATAATTCTAATAAATGGCAACTAACACAGAGACTCTAGTCAGAGTGTAGATAAGTGTCCATAGAGTGCTCATCCCCAAATGGGACCCCTGTATCTCATAATGCATCCTCCTTAGGGGCCAGGGAACAGTGTATAGAACATACAGGGCAAAGAGATTGTGAGAGCCAAAGATTACTTGAAATAACAGGGTGTTGCTCTCATGAATCCACAGCAGTTCTGACTACCTTCCGGATTCCTACACAAGATGAAGCCAGTTAACATTCTGTCATGGATGAGAAGAGGGTTGTTAGGACTCTAGGCTTGAACTGGTGACAGTTGATGTCTGCTATAGAGGGAGACTCGGTTTTCTTCAGAAATGTGAAGGGTTGCTTTGCACCATTGGTTGCTAATGGCCTAGTGAATGGCCCTCCACTCATGTTCATAGATACGTATTAATGGGCAGCTCTAATCGGACTCAGTGGCTCACAGATTTAGAAGATAGTGGATATGAAGCTGGGTTGGGGACATGACTGAGTACCTGGGAGAAACTGGAGGAGGGTGGTTATACAAAATATTTTGTGTACATGTATACAATTCTCAAGGAATAGATGAACAGAAGTTTAAAAATTAAATGCTCATCTAAACTTAATAATCCCCCAGTCTCGCAAGTACTAGCATCATCTCTATACTTTTAGGATTCTAATCATCTTCCTGCAAAGACTTTTTATCCTAAGTAGTACAGATCACAGTGTTTTCTCTGCCTTTTAGAGTTTCCCATCAAATACTGATTGTTTCAAATTCTTAGTCCATGGAGGGTTTCATAATAAGGATAGTTGTTGATAGGATCATTGTTTATAAAACAAACAAAAACAACAAAACCCCCTACAGTCTATGGAGTTGAAATACATCAGTTGACAGGGTGATTTACTGAAGGGGTAGGGAATGTAATTATACATTACATACATTACCATACATTAATTAATTAATGTATTACCTGTCTTTTCCTCCCCACTTCTTTCTTTCTGTTCTCAGCAGTTACTTATCCTAGGGTTGTGGGTTTGGAAGGCAGTTCTGGGACTGTCTTGTCCCCACTTTTACTGCAGTTGTGCTTGTTTTGTTTCTGAGTACCCTGTTTGAAAAGACTAGTCTTCGTAAACAAGAAAGTTCAAAATAGACTTAATTAACTCACTAATGTTGTTCAAATGTTAAAAGCATTCTTCCTTTATGCTATACTCTTAGACTTATTTTTATGATCCGGAAGCAAGGGAATCAGGTTTCATTTGTTTGTTTGTTTGTTTGCTTGTTTGTTTGTTTTTTTTGCTTCTGTGGCTATTTTTTCATGGAAACCACTGGGGGAGTCTTGATGGCACCCTAGAGATCACACTGGAGTTCCCAGGGCTCCAGACACACCCGCTGGGAGGTCAGTGACAGAAACAATGATTCAGGTTGGGTCTCCAGCAGGGTTCCTGGTGGTCAGGTGTGGACATCTAAGGAAGCAGTGACATGGGAGGGGACAAGCACAGGGCTGTCCTTGAGCCGCCTGGATGACATCAGGGACAGAGAGGATCTCAGCAGCTGGGGTTCCAGGGATCTCCAGTCCATACTTTACTTGGCCTTTCAGGGGCTTTCTGAAGGACCTGCCCGCAAACTTGGCTTTGCTGCCCAGCTCTTCCTTGATTCTTAAGATCTGATTGGACTTGGCCAAACGCTCAGATTGGCAAGGGGCACCAGTTGTGATCTGTCCAGTGCAGTGCCCCACCACCAGGTTGGCAATGAAATTATCCTCAGTCTCACCATATCAGTGGGACACCATGATACCCCAGCCATCGGACTGGGCCAGCTTACATGTCTTCAGAGATTCTGTCACAGAGCCAATCTGGTTCACTTTGAGCAGGAGACAGTTGCAGGACTTCTCTCTTGTAGACTTGGCAATCCACTTATGGCTGGTCACTGTGATGTCATAGCCCACCACCTAGATGCCTGCACTAGCTGTGAACTTCTGCCAAGCATCCCAGTTGTCCTGATCAAAGGGTCTTAAATGCACACCACTGGGTAGTCCTGAAGGACTTGCACAGATTGGCCAGTTGGTCAGGTGTAACGTACCTGCTGGGGTCATCTGGAGACTTAAAGTCCAGGTCATACTTGCAAGACTTGTAGAACTCAGAGGCAGCCACCACATCCATGCCAATGACAACCTAGCCAGTATAGCAGGCCTTCACAATCACAGTTGTGCTTCTTTGTTCTCCAGGATGTTAGGTGCGAATCTGCCCTCATTACCCACATCGTTGGCGTCTTTCCCATACTTCTTGGAGTTCTTTAGGTTGTGGTAAACCTCTGCTCCAACGCATATGGTTTCCCAAAACCTGGATGCCCCCACAGGCAGGATCATGAACTCTTCCATTGCCAGCTTGTTGCCAACATGAGAACCGCCATTGATCACATTGAAAGCCGGGACTGGCAGGATGACTTCAGGATTGTCGCCCAAGTCAGCTATGTGATGGTAAATGGGCACACTGTTTTCCATAGCACCAGCTTTGCAGACAGCCAGGGACACTCCCAGGATGGCATTTGCACCAGATTTAGATTTATTCTCGGTGCTGTCCATCTCGATCGTCAACTGGTCAATCTTCTCTTGCTCCACATTCACTTTCTCGCTAATCAGAGTAGGAACAATAGCGTTATTGAGCCTGTGGGACACCCTTCCCCACGAAGCGGGTCCTATTGTCTCAGAGTTCTAGGGCCTCACAGATGCCAGTGGACACACCGCTAGGGCACCGCAGCTCAGAAGAGACCTTTTGCGGTGTTCTTCTCCACCTCAACAGTGGGATTCCCACAGGAGTCAAAGATCTCTCTGACATGGATCTTGAAAATAGATATGATGAACTTCTGGTAGTCAGTTTGCTGTGAAGGAAGGAAAGAGGGAACTCAGTTTTCTTTTTTCTTTTTCTTTTTTTTTATTAGATATATTTTTATTTACATTTCAAATGATTTCCCCTTTTCTGGCTTCCCACTTCCCAAAAGTCCCATAAGCCCTCTTCCCACCCCCTGTTCCCACATTCACCCCTTCCTACTTCCCTGTTCTGGTTTTGTCTTATACTGCTACACTGAGTCTTTCCAGAACCAGGGGCCACTCCTCCATTCTTCTTGGACATCATTTGATGTGCGGATTATGTTTTGGTTATTCCAATTTTCTAGGCTAATATCCACTTATTAGTGAGTGCATACCATGATTGACCTTTTGAGACTGGGTTACCTCACTTAGTATGATGTTCTCCAGCTCCATCCATTTGTCTAAGAATTTCATGAATTCATTGTTTCTAATGGCTGAATAGTACTCCATTGTGTATATATACCACATTTTTTTTTAAATCCATTCCTCCGTTGAGGAATACCTGGGTTCTTTCCAGCTTCTAGCAATTATAAACAGGGCTGCTATGAACATAGTGGAGCACGTATCCTTATTACATGCTGGGGAATCCTCTGGGTATATGCCCAGGAGTGGTATAGCAGGATCCTGCGGAAGTGATGTGACCAGTTTTCTGAGAAACTGCCAGACTGATTTCCAGAGTGGTTGTACCAATTTACAACCCCACCAGCAGTGGAGGAGTGTTCCTCTTTCTCCACATTCTTGCCAGCACCTGCTGTCTCCTGAGTTTTTAATCTTAGCCATTATGACTGGTGTAAGGTGAAATCTCAGGGTTGTTTTGATTTGCATTTCCCTAATGACTAATGATGTTGAGCATTTTTTAAGATGCTTCTCAGCCATCTGAAGTTCTTTGGGTTAAAATTCTTTGTTTAGCTCTGTATCCCTTTTTTAATAGGGTTATTTGGTTTTCTGGTATCTAACTTCTTGAGTTCTTTGTATATATTGGATATTAACCCTCTGTAGGATGTAGGGTTGGTGAAGACCTTTTCCCAATTTGTTGGTGCTGATTTGTCCTTTTGATGGTGTCCTTTGCCTTACAGAAACTTTGTAATTTTATGAGGTTCCATTTGTCAATTCTTGATCTTAGAGCATAAGCTATTGGTGTTCTGTTCAGGAACTTTCCCCCTGTGCCCATGTCCTCAAGGGTCTTCCCCAGTTTCTTTTCTATTAGCCTCAGAGTGTATGGCTTTATGTGGAGGTCCTTGATCCATTTGGAGTTGAGTTTAGTACAAGGAGATGAGGGTGGATCAATTCACATTCTTCTGCATGCTGACCTCCAGTTGAATCAGCACCATTTGTTGAAAAGGCTATCTTTTTTCCATTGGATGTTTTCAGCCCCTTTGTCGAGGATCAAGTGGCCATAGGTGTGTGGGTTCATTTCTGAATCTTCAATCCTGTTCCATTGATCCACCTGCCTGTCACTGTACCAATACCATGCAATTTTTAACACTATTGCTCGGTAATATTGCTTGAGGTCAGGGATACTGATTCCCCCAGAATTTCTTTTGTTGTTGAGAATAGTTTTAGCTATCCTGGTTTTTTTTGTTATTCCAGATGAATTTGAGAATTGCTCTTTCTAACTCTATGAAGAACTGAGTTGGGATTTTGATGGGTATTGTGTTGAATCTGTATATTGCTTTTGGCAAAATGGCCATTTTAACTATATTAATCCTGCCAATCCATGAGCATGGGAGATTTTTCCATTTTCTGAGGTCTTCTTCTATTTCCTTCTTCAGAGACTTGAAGTTCTTGTTGTATCGATCTTTCACTTGTTTGGTCAGAGTCACCCCAAGGTACTTTATATTGTTTGTGGCTATTGTGAAGGGGGTCATTTCCCTAATTTCTTTCTCAGCCTGCTTATCCTTTGAGTATAGGAAGGCTACTGATTTGCTTGAGTTGATTTTATAACCTGTCACTTTGCTGAAGTTATTTATCAGCTGTAGGAGTTATCTAGTGGAGTTTTTTGGGTCACTTAGGTAGACTATCATGTCATCTGCAAATAGTGACTTCTTCCTTTTCAATTTGTATCCATTTGACCTCCTTATGTTGTCTAATTGCCCTAGTTAGTACCTCAAGTACAATATTGAAAAGATATGGAGAGAGGGTGCAGCCTTGTCTAGTCCCTGATTTTAGAGGGTTTGCTTCACGTTTCTCTCCATTTAGTTTGATGCTGGCTTTCAAATATGATTTTTATTCACTTTTATGTGCATGGGTATTTGTCCTGCAGTGCCAACAGAGGCCAGAAGAGGGCATCAACACTTAGCCTCCTTGTGGGTGCTGGGAACCCAGGTTGTCATTCCAAAACTTCACACCATTTTTTAATAGTACAGTTTAAAGAGTTTAGGCAACTTTCTATAATTCTGTAATATATAGCATGACTGAAGTTG
Source organism: Apodemus sylvaticus (assembly GCF_947179515.1). Taxonomy (NCBI): domain Eukaryota; kingdom Metazoa; phylum Chordata; class Mammalia; order Rodentia; family Muridae; genus Apodemus; species Apodemus sylvaticus. The sequence continues at coordinate 50,079,940 of NC_067494.1, forward strand.
ATGACATTTTCAACAATACATTTTTAAATGTTTATTTGCAGCCAGTTCTCTGTTAATTTCAGATAAACCCTTGTTATTTTTTGATTGCTATTGCCACAGTTTTAAGGAAATGTTAAACTTCTCCACTCTTCACAAATACTGAAAATTTTAGTCAAGTTTCTACTGCTGTGATAAAATACCACGAGCAACAGCAACTTGAATAAGAAAGGGTTTATTTTTGCTGCTAGTTTCTATTCCATCATAAAGAGGAGTCAGAGCAAGAACTCGAGGCAAGAACTAGAACAGAGACCACAGAGGAGCACTTACATACTAGTTCTCTCTGGTTGCTCGGTTCACTCTGTTATGTACAGCCCAGCTTCTCCTGCTTAGAGGTGGCATCATCCACAGTGGACTGAGCTCCACCCCATCAACAAAATGTTCCCACAGACTTGCCAGTATTATAGGAGTGGTTTTTCAATTGAGGTCCTCCTTTCCAGATGACCCTGGCTTGTGCCAAGCTGACAAAATATAAACAGTATACAGAAATATGATTATCTGGTGTATTAGTCAGGGGTCTCTAGAGTCACAGAACGTATGGGTAGTCTCTATATATAGCTAGAGAATTTGTCGATGACTTACAGTCTATAGTTCAACTCCCCAACAATGGTCAGCAGCAGCTGTAGATGGAAGTCCAAGGATCTAGCAGTTGCTCAGTCCTATGAGGCAAGCAGGCAAGGAAGAGTGAGAGTGAGTCTTCCTTCTTCCAACGTCCTTATGTAGGTCTCCAGCAGAGGGTGTGGCCCCTAATAAAGGCGTGTGCCATTGTGCCTTTAATCCCAGATGACCTTGAACTCATAGATCTCCTTGTCTTAATCTTCTGGAATACATAGCTACTATGCTTCAAGATCTCCAGGCCAAGATCCAAGTCAGAAATTTGTGTCTCTGAGCTTCCAGATTAGGATCATAGGTGAGCCTTCCAATTCTGGATTGTAGTTCATTCCAGATATAGTCAAGTTGACAACCAGGAATAGCCACTACATATAGCTTCATATTCATTGTGATTCATTCAATGGCAAGAGTATGTCACAAGTTGAATTCTCTCTCATATATCACTAGTGGAAGTATATAAAGCACAGTATAAGTCAGTACTCCCAATGTACTTATATACAAGTATGCGTCTTGTCTATATCATGTCTGCATGCATACATACTTACATCTACTTGTAAAATTCTTGAGTGGGACTGGGAAACTCAGGAGGATAAAGAATTCACTGTGAGAAATCATAATCTAAGGCATAATTGTACTTCTCAGCAGCAGTGAATACAAATCAATCCCAGATTACCACTTGGTATGAAACATGTCTTTTTTTTTCTGCAAACAGATTATGTGCTTGGGGCATGGCTATCGGGATGTTTGGGAAGCTGAGTTGACTTGCTTCATGTTCATTCGTTCTCCTGTCTGTTTTCATTTCACCTCCAGGTTCTTCCTATTGAAAGACCTGTAAAGATTCTGATCTATTTACTGTCTTGCTACTGACAGTAGTCAATGTAAGGGAAAAGGCATTGTTTTGTCTTATAGTATCAAGGAGTACACTAACGGGGGTGAGGGGGCGGCCATGAAGGCAGAGCTATGAAGGAGCTGTTCACACTTAGGTACAGTCATGGAACAGAGAACAAATGAGGTGGAATTAACTTGTCAAACCTCAAGATCCCCATCAACTCCCTTCTCCCCAAAGCTTCAGCTCCTGTAGGTCCTACAACCTCCCAAAACAGCACCCTCACCTGGGACCTTAATTTCAAAGACATGAATTTATGGCAAGTAAGTCATAATTAACCAGTCACAGATACTGACCCTTTTAGAACCACAGATGATGAGATTAATGTGGAAAATTGGGGAGGACAGCTCTTGATGTGTACCTGGAGTAATTTCCAAGTCCTCTCCATAGTTTCATCTTATATCTTTGCTTTATAGGTGTTCCTTGAAAATTATTCAATTAACTAGCAAACTTATACTGCTGATTTGTCTATTTTATGTATATGAGTGTTTGCACATGTGTCTATGCTTGGTTTCCATGAAGATCAGTAAGGATGTCAGAACTCCTAGAACTGCAGTTATAAATGGTTGTGAACTATCAAGTGGGCACTGAAAACAACCAACTAGTAGGCTGTATTCACATGCACACATATGTGTGTGTGCAGATAGAGACCATACATTTGAGGAGTAAGGGAGGGGAATAGAGATGGTGGTGGAAGGAGAGGACAGGAAAGTGGTTGGGAGTGAGGAAAGGCAAGGAGGGAAACTGTATAATTATATTATTTTAATTAAAATAGGTAAAAAAGAAAAAATAAAAGCAGAAAATCTCCCAAGTTGTCAGACTAGAGGAAGATGAGACTTAAGAAATGAATTCAACATTAATAGTGGTAGTGACATTGAGTTGGGGTGACAGTTCAGTCAGTAAAGTACTTGTCTTGCAAACACAGGACTTGAGTTTGACCCTGTAAACTGTGTACTAAAGGTCAACGGTGATGGCGTTAGCTTTTAATACAGATGCTAGCCAGATGGAGACAGGTGGATCCCTAGGGCTCATGAGGGGAAAACCACTCTAGTCTACTCAGTGAGCATTGAGACTGCACTTCAGCTGAGCAAATGCAGTGGTGATGATGATGATGATGATGATGATGATGATGATGATGATGGCGGCGGCGACGACAACACCAATGACAATGATGACAACAACAACAATATAAAGGTGGATGAATGGACCTTCGGAATGACACTTGAATCTGTTATTTGGCCTCTATAGGCACACAAACACATGCATATACAAGAACATATAAATACTCGCCCACATGTAAATATATCCGAACACATATCTGCACATACATGCAAACATACACATGCACACAAACATGCTACACAGTATTAATTACTGATCATGCTGTATGATGTATATTATCGGAAGATACTAAAATGAGGAAACTCAAGTCAGATGATACTGGGAATACTTTATATCTATCAATATGAGATGATTCTGATTCTAAAATGTTAATATGAAAGATAAGTTGATGAAAATTTTTCTGATTATAATTACCCACAAAGGACTGGGAAGCATGAAGTGGTAGAAATAGGCTCACAATAAAGTGTTTTCCAGAGAAAAGATTACTATACGAAAAACAGCGACAGTAAGGGCGACTTTTATATCTATTTTATTTTCATTTTGCTGTCTGTCCACATTAGATAAGGGCTTGATGTTTCATAGGATAAATGATACTGCCTACAGTTTATAACTAAAACAGAGACCAGGACATAATTTCATTAACTTTTTTCAATTTTCTTTTTATTTTATGTGTATGAATGTTTTGTATGTCAGGGTGTCCCATGTGTGCCTGGTGTTAGCGGAGGACAAAAGGGAACATTGGATCCCATGGAACTGGTTTTGAATGATTATGAGCTGTAGGTGCTGGGAATTGAACCTGAATCTTCTGCAAGAGCAGTAAGTGTTAACTACCGAACCGTCTCTCTGGTGCCAAGGCGCAGAATTAAAATAAGGAAAGGTTCCTGTTTCATTTTAACCTCTTCAACACCTTAGAATCAAAGCAACTTGCCTTAATTGATTTTACTTTTGAAACTCGGTACAAAGAAAATAATCTCACACAAGATATTTGCATCTGACTTTAAAAAAAGGAAATTCTTAGATTCATAACCCATAGTTGGGTTACAGCTCTTGTTTTCATGGATTATATTAACTTTCTCAGAAGCCGGGAGGAGCCACAAATTCTTACACTGAACTTTTCTTGAAGCACATGTAATTTTACTTAGAGGAGTGTCTTAGGGTTTCTATTCCTGCACAAACATCATGACCAAGAAGCAAGTTGGGGAGGAAAGGGTTTATTCAGCTGACACTTCCACACAGCTGTTCATCACCAAAGGAAGTCAGGACTGGAACTCAAGCAGGGCAGGAAGCAGGAGCTGATGCAGAGGCCATGGAGGGATGTTTCTTACTGGCTTGCTTCCCCTGGCTTGCTCAGCCTGCTCTCTTATAGAACCCAAGACAACCAGCCCAAAGGTGGAACCACCCACAAGGGCCCTCCTCCACTTGATCACTAATTGAGAAAATGCCTTACAGCTGGGTCTCATGGAGGCACTTCCTCAAGGGAGGCTGCTTTCTCTGTGATAACTCCAGCCTGTGTCAAGTTGACACACAAAACCAGCTAGTACAAGAAGAGATTGGACGGCAGGCAGCAACATTTCCTTTCGTTTTATGGGAGACTTTTTTTTTTTTCTTTTAGTGCTAGGGCTTGAACCTGGGACCTCACACATGCTAGAGAAGTACTTGACCACTCAGCGAGAGTCTCAACCCAGAGACAGCTTTTATGACTCTCAGATGTCTCTGGAGCTTTCCAGTAAGGAGGGTTCTGAGGGAACAAGGGTAAGAGGAGACTCCATTGTCCCGTTTCCCTAAAGTAACAAGGCCATTCTTGTCACTCTTAGGTCATGAGACGTTAATTGTTTACTGCAAACATCCTGGAAGTGAATCTTTAATACATCTTCTGGGACTTTTAAGACCTCAAGTAAAATTGAAATCTTCTGGGGGAGAAGTGATTCATGACTTTGTTCCTTGGGAATCCCAGGGACAGATGTTCTCAATCCCACCCACCATGGTTGTGTCAACGCCAAAGTAAAGTGGCGGACAGAGGGAGGCAGCTTTTCAGGCAGAGCTATTCACAAAGCAATTTGCGACTTAATTATTTTGGTGTCACATGGGGCAATGCAACCAACTCCCCTAGACAAGTAAAGCACTCCCTTTTTACGGAATTTTTTGTAGAGAAAAGACCAGAACATTAGCAACTGTTTGGTCATAGTCAAGAACTGAGATATTTTAATCTACTTAAACAACCTAGGGATTAATGCAGGAGAGACTGTGTGATGTAAGCACATTATATATGTGCATGAAAATATAATGAAAGCAATGATTTTGTAAGATTAATTACTTGCTAATAGAAGAGTTAATTAAGAGCTTTGCTTATAGAGTTTCTCATTTAAGTTAGGCTGCAGTGTTAGAATTTCATCAGGGGCAGAGAAGGAAAAGGGCAAGGAATTGAGAAATCATGTGTTCTAGGGTTGGAATGTCTCATTTAATACGGGCGGTACAATAGGGCCTTTCCTGGAGCATCCTTAGTGGGTCCTAGCTGTCCCAGGTCCATTACTCACTGTTCTCACTGCCCAACAAAACTCTTAAAGGTCACCAAGTGTAATATCAGCTCAAACGATTCTTCCAGTGTCTAAATTCCAGAGAGGCAGATGTTGAGAGTTAATGTATGTGAGCATACATAAGAGATATCATTCATCAAACCCTCAAATTGCATGTCCTGTTAGCATATGTGTGCCTATGCATGTGCACGTACATGCATATATGATTTTGATGTTTGGAATTTTACAAATGTACAACTTGAAATTTCTGAGCTTTGATAAAAATATTAGTTTTTGAAAGTGTCTTAGTGCTTTTATTGCTTCAAAGAGACACCATGACCAGGGCAACTTTATTTTTTTTTTAAGTTTCAATTTTTTTAAAATCTTTTATTTATTTATTTATTATTTTTACACTCCACATTTTATTCCCCTCCCAGTCCACCCTACGACTGTTGACTGTTCCACATTCCATACTTCCTCCCTACCCCCTCTCTCCAAGAGGATGTCCCCACCAACAACCGCCCACCCCACCTGATCTCTAAACTCCCTGGGGCCTCCAATCTCTTGAGGGTTAGGTGCATCTTCTCTGACTGAACTCAAAATCGGCAGTCCTCTGCCGTATATGTGTTGGGGGCCTCATATCAGCTGGTGTATGCTGCTTGGTTGATAGTTCAGTGTCTGAGAGATCTCTGGGGTCCAGGTTAATTGAGACTGCTGGTCCTCCTACAGGGTCACCCTCCTCCACAGCTTCTTCCAGCTTTTCCCTAGTTCAACCACAGGGGCAGCAACTTCTGTTCACTGGTTGGGTGGAAATACCCTGTATCATCTGACTCTCTCAGCTGCTTGTTGGGTCTTTCGGAGGGCAGCCATGATAGGCCCCTTTTCGTGAGCACTCCATAGCCTCAGTAATAGTGTTAGGCCTTGGGGCCTCCCCTTGAGCTGGATCCCACTTTGGGCCTGTCACTGGACCTTCTTTTCCTAAGGCTCCTCTCCATCTCCATCCCTGCAGTTCTTTCAGACAGGAACAACTATGGATTAGAGTTTTGATTGTGGATGGCAACCTCATCCCCCACTTGATACCTGTCTTTCTGCAGGAGGTGGGCTCTTTAAGTTCCATTGTAGTGCATTTCATCTATGGAGGGACCATATATAGAGTCTCTCGCCTCCCAGGTCTCTGGTACATTCTGGAGGGTTCCCCTAACTCCCTACCTCTTAAGGTTGCCTATTTCCATTTTTTGCTGGCCCTCAGGGTTTCAGTCCTTTTCCCTCCCCCATCTAATACTAGATCGTGTTCCCCTCTCTCTCCCACCAGCCCCCTGTACCCTGTCCACCTTCCCTCTCAGGTCCGTCCCTCCCTTTTCCCTTGTGGTTGCTTTCTTCTCTCTCCCAGGTAGGACTGAGGTGTCCTCCCTTGGACCCTTCAGCTTATTGACCTTTTTGAGTTCTGTGGACTGTATCTTCGGTATTCTGTACTTTTGAGTAATATCCACTTATTAGTTAGTACATACCTTGCATGTCCTTTTGGGTCTGAGTTACTTCACTCAGGATGATATTTTCTAGTTCCATCCATTTGCCTGCAAAACTCAGGATGTCTTCTTCCTAATAGCTAAGTAATATTCCAGTGTGTAAATGAACCACATTTTCTGTATCCATTCTTCTGTCATGGGACATCTGGGTTGTTTCCAGCTTCTGGCTATCACAAACTAGGTCACTATGAACATGCCCCTGTGACATGGAAGGACATCTTTTGGGTATATTCCCATGAGTGGTATTGCTGGGTCTTCACATAGATCTATTTCCAATTTTCTGAGGAACCTCCAGATTGACTTCCAGAGTGGTTGTACCAGATTGCAATGCCACCAGCAATGGAGGAGTATTCCTCTTTTTCCACATCCTCTCCAACATGTGTTGTCACCTGAGGTTTTGATCTTAGCCATTCTTATTGGTGTAAGGTAGAATCTCAGGGTCTGTTTGATTTGCATTTCTTTGATGACTAAGGACTTTGAACATTTCTTTAGGTGGTTCTCAGACAGTTGAGATTCCTCTGTTTTAATGTGTAAAACATTTAGTGTGTACCTTTATTTATTTATTTATTTATTTATTTATTTATTTATCTATTTATTTATTTATTTTGGTGGTTAGTTTCTTGAGTTCTTTATATGTTTTGGATATTAGCCCTCTATCGGATGTGGGGTTAGTGAAGATTTTTTTCCCAATGTATAGGTTGTCAATTTGTCTTGTTGACTATGTCCTTTGCCTTATAGAAACCTTCCAGTTTCATGAGGTCCCATTTATCAATTCTTGATCTTAGTACATGTCACTCCTTGGAGTTCTGTTTAGGAAATTTCCCATGGCAACTCTTATAAAGGAAAACATTTCATTGTGGCTGGCTTACAGTTTCAGAGGTTTAGTTTATTTTCACCATGATGAGGTGCAGGGCAGTAGCCAAGGCAGACATGGTACTGGAGAAGAAGTTAAGAGTTCTACATCTTAATCTGCAGGCAACAGAAAGAGACTGCCATTCCAGACCTAACTTGAAGGTATGAGACCTCAAAGCCAACTTCCACAGTGACAGTCTTCCTCTAACAAGGCCATACCTCCAAATAGTGCCACTGCCTATGCCCAGGCGTTCAAACACATGCATATATAGGGGCCACACCTACTCAAACAACCAGAGACAGGACAATGATTTCACTAAGACTAGAAACAGGGCCTAAATAGTTCTTATATTATCTATGATAGTAAATTGTATGATTTAGTTTAGTATGATAAGCAAATGAGCTCCTTTCTTTAAAAATATTTTTTACCGAATATTTTTCAAGAGTTTTAATGAAAATTCAGGTTTGGTTTCAAATATAAACCACAGAGATGCCATTATAATGTAAACATTAATGATTTAAACTAAAGTGGGGACTAGAGGTGCAGTTTGATAGGAGAGCACATACCTAGCAAGTTCCTAAGTCATGTTTAAAATGTATGTTTATTCCTTATTTCAATCATATAATTTCAGACATTGCTCTTATTTTACAAACAAGATCAGAGCTCTGGGGTTAGCAGCTGGTTGAGGTTCACACAGCAGATCACACAGATATATATAGTTTTCTAATTTCAATCCAAGGGTATCCCAGTACCATATGCCCCAAATCCTTCCATTGCTTTCATGTGCCCTTGTATCCCTTCAGTGTTCCATACATCCCTGCAACCTGTATTGCTCATATTAATTTATCACTTCTTTCCTCCAACTTCCCTTATATTCCCACCCCTATTTTTCCAGCTTCATGTCCACATTTTGTTTTGTTGTTAATGCCCCCCAGATATATTTAATTCTGTCCATACGCACATTAGTATGTGACTACCCATTGAGGCACAAGTAATTTTCCATCATTTAAATCTCCAAAACAGAGTGTCTTATCCACCCCTCGGTGGTGTTCAATTGCCAATAACTCCTGTGATAGGGTTGTGTCCTTGGAGGTTCCTCTCTCATGAATGTTGGAATTTTGTCTGGCTTGAGTTCATGAGTTCATGCAGGTCTTAGACAGGGGACCACAGCTGCTGTGAGCTGATGTCATGTCCTCTCTGACGATCTCCTTTCCATTTCTCAGGTCTTGCTTTCTTCCCATACCTTTGCTGGGAACTCTGAAGTTCCTTAAGCCTCGGCTAATGGGAGGTTAAAAAAGGGGATCCCTTTAGAACTAAGCATTTATAGCTATTTATACTCAGTGCCTTGACCAGTGATGAGTCTTTGCATTAACCCACAGCAGAAGAGGTTTCTTTGACCAAAGTCAAGAACAGCACAAACCTATGGGTATAAACATAAATTTTTAGGATGTGTTTTGGCATTTTACATTTGATGAGCCTGACGTAGACATGGTAGAGAATTCCTGATGCATGTGGGTAGTATGGGGTATAGATTATATGTAGATACATTTAGAGATGATAGGGGAATCTACAGAGAGAGAAATATTTGTGCAATGATATATTACATTCTTCTGTCTGGAGCAGCCTCTTGAACATAGAACATCTGGGTGAGATATGAGTGTCATAAGACTAAAATAAAAAGATCTCTCTCTGAATTATTTAGGAGAAAGAAGGAACTGAGCTTCAATTACACCAGTCAGTAAGTCCTGAGGTGGTAAAAGGCCCAGGCTTGTGCTAGCATTGCAGCTCCATGGAAGGGAACATCAAGTCTGGACAATTACATTTGTTTTCTCTTCCAGAGAAAAATATTTATTATTATGGAGATGAGTGGAAATATAGAATAGT